>NC_069499.1:998935292-999127792 GCF_027579735.1 Bombina bombina
ACCTCTGAAAATGATGGTTGTTAGATTGCTCCATTACACCCCAGGCTAGCGATTGCCCGATTGATCCCATGCCTGTTAGTGAGGTGCATCTATTCATGAGACACATGCTGTGATCAGCCTTGTATCTCATAATGCTGTTAGAAATCTGCATGTGAGACTATTAAACAACAAATGTCAGTTACTGAGTAGATTGTATACTTAAAATGGAGCCTATATACTAGCATCCTGCAATGCATGTTGGTATCAGGCTCAGTAGTCAATAACTGGATGCCGCAGGGTTGGGGCAGTCCAGTGATGCCCAAAAAAGTGCCCCATGGCCAGTCATAGTGATCACATGTCAAAAATGGCAAGCCATTGTTATGTCTTTGCCACTCTCCTTCTCTCCCAGTAAACAAATACAGAGAAAATATATATATATTATTATTATTTAAAGAATTGGAAAACTCAACTTTCAGAGTTAAATTACAGGTACAAGTTGCTTTATTATGCATATTTAATCATTTTATACTACAATCACAAAGATTTTCGTTGCTGATCCTTTGTTGCTCCCGGTCTTTAGGAGACTAATCATATTTAACATTACAAATAGAAAAAGGAAAAAGAGCACCCACAATTTAAGGTAGTGAATAAAAAATGTACTATCACATATGATCATGACAAAAACTCTTGCTTTAGCTATAATAATACCCGGTACATCATATACACATCAAGTTGGCAGTACCAGCCACGTACTTCACTTTCAGTTCCAGAAACTGCATTTAGATTTAGATAGTACATCATACTGTTAATGTATATATATATATATATATATATATATATATATATATATATATATATATATATATATATATATATATACTGTATATATCCCAAATTAGATCATTCAGGTACAGCAACTTCCTTACAGAGAAACCTCATGCAAACGAATATATTTTACAATATTTGCAAGCTTACTAGATGGCAGCACTTTTTCCTTCTGTTTAGTGCTGCAGGCATGTGCATACTAACAACCTAGGTACCTCTTCAACAAAGAATAGTATGTATGTATGTAATGTAAATAATTTTTTTTTTCTTAATTGCAACATAAAATGCATTTTTTTTTATTCATGTCCCTTTAAAAGGACACTCAAGTCAAATTAAACTTTCATGACTCAGATAGAGCATGTAATTTTAAACAACTTTCCTATTAAAAAAATATGCACACTAATTTTATATTTACACTTTTTGAGTAAACAGCTACTACTGAGCATGTGCAAGAATTCCCAGAACATATGCATATGCATTTGTGATTGGCTGATGTCTGTTACCTGGTACAGGAGGAGTGGAAATAGACATAAGTTTGAAATTTGTTACAAAAAATCTACTACTCATTTAAAGTGTAGACTAACTGCTATTGTATTTTTTTTTATCATGCATTTGTTGATTATGCAAATCTACTGTATTTACTGGTCCTTTAAGAAATAAAAAAATGCATTTAGTTGCATGAGGCAGTGTTTCCTGCGATATTGTATATGTAACTCAGACAGTTTTATGAAGTTTAACAGCAGAACTTGATTTCTGCTTTAAAATGAAGCTAAAACCACCTAGTACCGTTAGCTCCACTAATGGACTGTAAAAGGGACTTATAAAAAATAAAAAATAAACATATAGCGACCTATTTATCAAATGTCTGTCCGACATGATCAGCAGATCATGTCCGACAGACATCGCTGAATGAGGACAGCATACGCTCTCCGCATTCAGCATTGCACAAGCAGTTCTAATGAACTGCTGGTGCAATGCCGCCCCCTGCAGATTTGCGGCCAATCGGCCGCTAGCAGGGGGTGTCAATCAACTCGATCGTATCTGATTGGGTTAATTGCTATCCGCGGCCTCAGAGCAGGCAGGCAGGTTATAGAGCAGCAGTCTTTAGACCGCTGCTTCATAAATTGGTGTTTCTGGCAATCCTGAAGGCTCACCAGAAACATGGGGCGTCAAGCTCCATACGGAGCTTCATAAATATGCCCCATAGACTGCTATTCAAAGAACTAATATAAACAATACTTTACTGGTAACTTTGCTTTATAGGGTTACATTGGGCATCTGGTGACATTTATAAACTACAAAAGTTTAGTTGTGTAGGTCATAATATTGCCAGAAATCATCAGTGATATTGTAACCACATATAAGCAAGTCTATCTATCTATCTATCTATCTATCTATCTATCTATCATTTATCCTGTTCATAAAATATAATAGTAGAGTTGTATTTTTTGCTTTAGGGAAAGGCCCTTCTAAGGGCTATTGCAGCAATGAAGATAGAAGACCGCCACCGGGATGAAGATGGACCGCTGCCGGTATGATGATGGAATGCCGCCGCCCAGATTTAACTTTGGTGAGTACCATCTTTGGGGTTTAGTGTTAGGATTTTTTTGGGTGGGTGTTTTTTATTTTAGATTCGGTTTTTTATGGGCAGCAAAAGAGCTAAATGCTCTTCTAAGAACAATTTTTAGAGTAGGTTTTTTTATATAGCTTTATTTGGGGGGTGGGAGGTTACTTGTAGATTGATGTTAGGGTTCTTTTATTTGAAAAAGAGCTAAATCACGTTAGGGCAATGCCTTACAAAAGGCCCTTTTAAGGGCTATTGCTGTAGTTTAGTGTTAGTATAGGTTTTTTTATTTTGTGGTGGATTTTTTTTTTAACTGGGGTTTTAGAATAGGCATAACTGTTTAGGGTTTTTTGGTAATTTATTTTTTATGTCAAGGTAGGTTGTTTTTTTTAGTGATGGTATTTTTTTTCAGGTAAGGTTAGGTTTTTAATTTTGGGGGGGTGTTTTTTTTAAGTGGGGTTTTAGAATAGGCATAACTTTTTGTTTGGTTTTTGTATTTTTATTTCTGTAATGGAAGTTTTTTTATTTTTCAGGTAAGGTTGTTTTTTTATTTTTAAGGTAAGCTAAAGTCATTTTTTTTTACAGGAAAGGTTAGTTTTTAGGGAGTAACTTAGGGAGTGGTAGGTTAGGGTAGTTAGCGAGTTAGGGGAATTTGATTTTAGGGGTTAATAGAGTAGTGGGGTATTTTGTGATGTGGGGTTTTGGCAACTTTGCGATGGGGGTTGTGGTGGGTTAGGGGTTAATAGTATAGTGAGGAATTTGCAGGTGGTTATGTTGCAAGTTATGGGTTAATAGTGTAGCGGGGGCTTTGCGGTGGGCTACTGTATGTAGTGGGTTAGGGGTTAATAGTGTAGTGGGGAAGTTGTTTGGGCTATGTGGCAGGTTAGTGGTTATTATGTTAGGGGGCTTGTAGCAATTTGGGTTAGCATGTGAATATGGGTGTTAAGTTTTTTCCATGTTTCTCTCTCCATTGAAGACTATGGGAGAGTACATTAAAGCGGCCACAATATTCTAACTTCTGTCCTTTGCGCGTCGTGTTTGTGCACAAGCGAAAAAGAACAACTTTCAACTTGTAAAACCTGTGCTACCCGACACACGCAAAGAGCAAAAGTAGAGCGTAGTTATTGTGTGAGCGGGAGCTGTAATTACCACACCACTGGTAATCTAACTCTTTATTAATTATGAATATTGCATAAATATGATTTTTCCTGTTTTCAGCTACTTGACTGCAAAGGGCTCCACTGCACTTATATACAGATGTAATAAAAATTATTCAACCTCCATTGCAAATCATGTTTATTGACAAAATTTACAGACTTTGAGCTGTTTGCAATGAACAAATAAAAAAAGCAATTAAAATAGCTCAATACGACAAATGTGTCAAGTGGTTTCCCCAAATTCAACTGAAAATACAACTTTTAATGAATTCTGCAGTCTCAAAATTATTCAACCACCTGAATAGAATCCCTCACAACAGCACAAATATGTAAAACAGGTGTTAAGAGAAGTGATCATCGCTCTTCATAAACAAGGAACAGGATACTAAAATATAGTGAAGGCACTGAATGTTCCTAGAGACACCGTTGAAAGCATAGTTCGCAAGTTAAAAATTAAAGGAACAGTGGTTACACTACCTGAATGGGGCAGAAAAAGGAAGCTATCAACGACTGCAACCAGATTTCTGAGAAGGCAGTTTGAGAAAAGCCCTTGAGTGACTGCAAAAAACCTGCAGCAAGACTTGGTGGCAACAGGAACTGAGATTTCAGTTTGAACATTAAGGTGCGTACTGTTTCCATGCCAGAACTCCAAGACGTACACCACTACTGACCCAAAAGCACAAGTAAAGTCAGCTCCAATATGTTTAAAATGATATAAATAAGCCACAGAAGTTTTGAGATTCTGTTCTGTGGAGCAATGAAACAAAACTGGAACTTGTCGGCCTGATGGATCAGCAGTATGTCTGGAGGAAGAAGAATGAAGCATACGCTGAAAAGAACAATCTGCCTACAGTTAAGCATGGTAGTGTCTCTGTGAGGGTCTGGGGCTGCTTTGTATCCTCTGACACTGGAAACCTGCAGCATGTGAAAGGCAAGATGGACTCATTAAAGTATCAAGAAATCTTAAGAGAAAACGTCATGCCGTTTGTGAGGAAGCTGAAGCTTGGACGTCATTGGACCTTCCAACAAGACAATGATCCCAAGCATTCCTCAGATTCCACCAAGGCTTTTATTGCAGAAGAAGTCCTGGAAGATTCTACAGTGGCCATCACAGTCACCTGACTTGAACCCCATAGAAAATATCTGGTGGGATTTGAAGAAGGCGGTTACAGCAAGTAAACCCAAGAATATTACTGAACTGGAATCCATTGCTCATAAGGAATGGGCTAAGATTCCTCAGGAACTCTGCCAGAAGCTGGTGTCTGGTTATGCATCTCATTTGCAGCAGGTCATAACAGCAAAAGGATGCTCTACTAAGTACTAAAGATGCTTGCCATTAAGGGGTTGAATAATTTTGAGACTGCAGAATTCATTAAAAGTAGCATTTTCAGTTGAATTTTGGGAAATCACTTGAACCATTCATTGTGTTGAGCTATTTCAATTTCTTTTGTTTGATCTTTCATTGCAGACAGCTTGAAGTCTGTTAATTTTGACAATAAACCTGTTTTTCAATGGTTGAATTATTTTGATTACAACTGTACATATGTCTATAGATATATACATATGTATTAATGTGTTTATATGTGTATATATGTCTGCATGCTTTTTTTTCTAACACCTTAGACCTCATATATGTGAGCCCTTATAACTTTTTTTTTTTAAATAAAATTTTTTATTGAGCATCACAAAAATATACACAGCAAATGTTCATACAAGTACAAAGAAGTTGGAGAAGTGTACAGTTGCTATGAAAACTGTGATAACATGGGTTAGTCTTGGATGGTGGAATAGCTAAGTCTGTGATTTCCAGGGTGATCACCCCCTGGTGCCCGTGTCATAGTCCCATGAAGATTGACTATTGCTCATTTCAACTCTATTTTCTTCGCAAATGATGTCCATTGCGTCATAAACATCACTTACATATAACAGTTGTCAACAATAATGCATTGTCTTCATGAACATATTTCTTGTATAACTATTAAATACTCTACTCTATAAAGCAGTACACAATTCAATATGTGGCGTGTAATAGTAAGTTAATATTCAGACGTCCAGTCACTCCAGGGCAGACCCCGACCAGCTACCCACTCCTCCCCCCGCACAGGTGCAGGGAATATATGACCCCTCCCCTCCCTCAGAACACCGCTCCTAGGCAGTATCAATTGTGTGGCAGATGGGGCGTTTTGTCGACCACATTGTAAGCATTGTCTCATGAAGGTCTAGTTTTCCTGTCAGGAATAATGGTATCTCTCCAAGTGTAGTGTTGTGGTCACCTTATGTCTCCAGTCAGTTAAAGTGGGTATGTAAGTAGACTTCCAATGTAGAGGAATTAACATCTTAGCGCAGGACAGCAATATCATGAGCAGTGGTTTCTGGGTTTGTGTTTGGAATTTAAGTGGGATGTGGAACAACAATGTATCTGGGGTTTTAGGGACCTTCAATTCAGTAATCTGATTAATTTCTTTCCAGATCTCCCCCAAAAATGATCTAGTAGTGGGCAATCACACCATACATGTATTAGAGTACCTTCCATCCCACAACCTCTCCAGCATTTGCCCGTAGTGGTTGGGTAGATTTTTTTTTAGCCTGCTTGGTGTGAGGTACCACCTGCTCAGCAATTTGTAATGGGATTCTTGTGTGCGAGCTGATACTGAGACCTTCCTCCCCAAGATAAACATTCGCTCCCACTCTTCGTTTGAAAAGGTATAGCCCAACTCTCTGTGCCATTGTGAAGTATATGGTGCTAAGTTATGGTCAGGTGGGTCTTGGATAATTTTATATATGATCGAGATCATATGTTTAGGTATGTGTGGGGATATGCATAGCTGTTCAAATTTTGTCAAGTTTCTATTGAAAAGATGCTTATGCTTATGAGAACTGATATAGTGCCATGTTTGAGTGTAAGCAAACCAAGAGTTTGCTAGTGCCGGGTGATCTTTCAGCAGTTCCTGTGGGGTCTTAAGTCTCCCAAGTGTTATAAAGTTGCCTACACAATTTAGTGGGAAAGTGGATGAGTCAGCTGGCGCTATCCCATGCAAAGGTAGTTCGTGATTGTCATAGACAGGTGTGAGGGGAGCGTATTTAGTGGATATGTGTGAGTCTGTGTGGGTTACTTTGTCCCATTCTGTGAGCAGTTCTTCTAGTAGTGGTAACTTAAACGTGTCAGTGGGTCTATGTTTTTTGTCTGTCCAGAACAAGGCGGCCAGGTTAGTTCTGTTAATAGTGTGTGTGCACACCTGTTTCCAGGCCTTGTCCTCATGAGTCCAGCACCATTCCACTACTCTATGAAGCAGAACTGCCCATCTGTAGGACTGAATATGAGGTAGCCCCAGGCCTCCCCGTGAAAGATATAGAGTCTGCCTCCCAATCCTTGGTTTGATACCGTTCCAAATATACTCCTCAATCAAAGATTGTAGTGAGGGTATGAAGGAGTGTGGGAGAGCGATGGGTGCAGTTTGAAGCAAGTATAGTATTTTTGGCAGGACATTCATCTTAACGACTCCGATCCTGCCAAGCCAAGATATAGTTTTATTCTTCCACTCAGAGAAATCTTTGGTTATCTCTTTTTTTAATTGTATATAATTAGTTTCAAATACCTCCGAGTGAGATTCTGATATATGTATTCCCAAATATTTCAGTGTTCTAGTCTTTTGTATAAATGGGGAGTTATCCCCAAGCCAAGTCTGTGTCTCTGGAGTTAAAGATATGCCCAACAGTTCTGACTTCGTGAGGTTAAGTAGGAAGTTAGATACTTTCCCATATTTTGTAAATTCTGTCAACACTGCCGGAACAGATGTTTCTATGTCTGTGATCGTTAGCAATAACAATCAGTGTACATGGCTAGCTTATTTTCTGTTGTTCCCGTCGGTACACCCTTTATCGCTTGGTTGTGCCTAATATTACTGGCTAGGGCCTCTATTGCAATAGCAAATAATGCGGGTGAAAGGGGGCAGCCCTGCCTTGTCCCATTAGTGATATAAAAGGTGTCGGAGAGGATACCATTAACCTTAATTTGTGCGTTCGGTTGCGAGTACAAGGCAAAGACTGTTTTTAAGAATTTATCACTGAACCCCATTTTCATCATAGTGCTCTTTAGGAAGGCCCAGTTCACCCTGTCGAAAGCCTTTTCTGCATCCGTAGACAGCAGAGCAAGGGGTATCGACTTCAACTTAGAATAAGCTATGAGATGGAAGATTTTCAGGGTGTTATCCCTGGCCTCCCTGCCAGGGATGAATCCCACTTGGTCAGTGGAAATTTATTTTGGGAGATATTTATTAATTCGTATAGCTAGGGTTTTTGCTAGTATCTTAATGTCGCTATTAAGAAGGGAGATGGGTCTATAGTTTTCGGGCTTATCCAGGGCCTTCCCAGGCTTCGGTAACACTGTGATGTACGCTGACAGCATTGATCGGGGCAGTGACCCTGTGTCGGTTAACTCATTGAATAAATTTTGTAAGAAGGGTAAAAGTAATGGGAGAAAGGTCTTATAATATGTATTACTCAGTCCGTCAGGGCCAGGGCTCTTCCCAGTCGGGAGTTCTTTTATTGCTTCAGCTATTTCTGTTTGAGTCAGTGGGTTCTCTAAACTCTCAGATTCCTCTAATGTCAGTTGCGGGAGTGTGGTATGAGTCAAATAATCCTGTATTTTCTGGGTGTGCTTGGTGCTCCCCTCCCCTTCAATATTATATAGCTTGTCATAATAGCTGCGGAAGATTCTTGCTATACCCCCACTGTCCTGCCTAGTCTTACCTTGGTCGTCTTTCATGGTGTATATGTAAGATTTTAATTGTTGGCGTGTAAGGGCCCTCGCCAATAATTTACCCGCCCTGTCCCCACCTTCATAGTATTTTTGTTTAAGCTTTAAAGTGGAGCGTTGGTGCTCCTCTTGTAAGTGTGTCCTAAGATCCATTCTGGCATGGTCAAGTTCACTAGCTAGTGCTGAGTTTGTTACCTCCTTTTCATGTCTCTCTTCTAGTGTGTGAATGGTATGCAGCATAGCATTATACTTTTCTCTACGTTGTCTATTTATTTTAGCTTTGTGTTTGATTAGAATGCCTCGGAGGACGCACTTGTGCGCCTCCCAGACTGAGGTAAGTGGCAGGTTGTCTTGTGAGTTAATGAGAAAGTATTCAGTCATCGCGGTTTCAACGTCTGTTTTTATTTCGGGGTTGTCTAAAAGAGTGTCCTCCAGTTTACATAGAAAAGGGGTTTCAAATGAGTTTGGCCATGCTATGTTACAAGATACAGGTGAATGATCCGACCAAGTTATAGAGGAGATCTCACTATGTGTGATATATGAAATACCCTGCGAGTAGGAGAAGAGGTAGTCTATCCGAGAGTATTTCCTGTGGGGACTTGAATAGAAGGTAAAATCTCTGTCTGTTGGGTGCATGGTCCTCCATATGTCATGTAGGAGCAGATTTTTGAGCAGCGTGTTAACTTGTTTCAGTGTGTGGTGGGGGACACTTGATACCCCATTAGAAGTGTCTGATAATGGGATTAGGGGGGCATTAAGGTCCCCACCCATGAATAGAACTCCCTTTGCTACCTCTTGGCTCTTGTGGACGACCGCTTTTAAAAACTTGTCCTGCTTTGTGTTGGGGGAATAGATGTTAACCAGGGTGATCATTTTACCATGGAGTTGCCCTATGAGTATGATGTACCTACCCTCCCTGTCTTTTTCCAGCTGTATCAGTTTAAATGGTAGTTTATGGTGAATAAGGATCCCTACCCCATATTGTTTGTGTGGTTCTGAGGACAGGAAGGCTGTTGGGTATATGTGATTGTGCCATTTAGGTTCTTTAGATCTTATGAAGTGGGATTCTTGGAGAAACACAATGTCCCGCCTCATTCTCTGTAGATCTCTCGTCACTATGGATCGTTTCCGGGATTATTAAGGCCTTTAGTGTTCACTGTTAACAGTTTAATTGTGTGTGTCTTGTGAGTGGTATGTAGCCCTGCCATATCTAGGCCCTGCAATCGGATTAATGAAGTGTCAGATAAACTGTTATGGTTAAGTAGTCAGGCGGAGGAGTAGGTCACCCAGTTGTGTTCAGATTATCGGGGTCCACCCTGAGCAGCGTCTCTTACAAAATATCAGCAATGCACAAAATGTAAACAACAATTGAACTGCGTACAAATGCGTTAAGAGAACAAAAAAAAAGTTAAAGTCTAGAGGGATGTGCCCTGCTAGGCCCATAGAACAATAAGAATAAAGATCTATAACTAAACTGCCTGAACTATAAATAAGGTAAACAATTCTGTATTCTGTAGGTAGTATCAGCGAGGTCATCACCTCAACCCCCACAACTTGTGGAGCACACCGGGGATCCCGCAGCTGTAAGTTTTAAGCTTTCAGGCGTGGTATCTGGGATCCGAAAATGCCCATTCTGGTTTCGTCTAGGCCACGCATCCGTGTTTTCAGTACAGGATCATCAGTGTGCTCCGTGTATATACATATATAGCTAAAATGGTGCCACCAGGACACCAAACTTTTAATATTATCTGACAGACATTACCAAATACAGATATTAATTACTAGTGAACAATATTAAACATAGATAACATTTGCAGTACCGGCAGTGTCCTGTTTACTTTGAAGGAAAAGGGAAGAGAAACAAAGAGGGAAAACATTTCAATTGTAATCTTACGCAAATCTGGTCATCAAGTCCCTTTCAGAGCCGTGGAGAAGTTCTCAGTGCTGACTCTTGTCAGCCTCTCTGTTATTAAGACTGGTGGAGTTAGTTGTTAACCCCTCTTCTGGAGGTGGCCTTGGAATAGCCGGAGGTGTTATGCCCATCGAGTGGCAAAAAGGGTCAAGATCCTCAATGTTTCTATAAATAGCTGTACGATCTCCCCTTGTTGCTATAATACTCGTAGGGAAGCCCCAACAATAGGTGATTTTATTTTCTTGGAGAACGCTTGCAAGGAACCTCAACTCTCTCCTTTTCTGTAAGGTGGTTGGGCTTAGGTCAGAGAATATCTGTAGAGCCACTCCAGCGTGTGTGATCGGATGTTTGTTTCTACTGTGTTTCAGGATCTCCTCTTTATCTTTAAAATTCAATACTCTGAGAATAACATCTCATGGGGGCGCTTTTCTGTTTCAATGAAAGGTGACATTGGCGTGCCTTTAATTGTCCTGAATAAATCTTGTAAATAGTCCAACAGAGCGGCCGGTTGTAAAGATTTGGGTATTCCCCTCACCCGCAGGTTATTCCGCCTGCCGCGGTTATCCAGATCCTCCACTTTGTCCATTAAGCTGTGTATCATGTCCGTGTTGTATTGAGCTCTGGAAGATGTTTCTTTGAACTCCTCTACAGTGTTTGCATGGCTTTGTTCTACTCTGGTAACCCTCTGAGTTAGCTCATTGATATCCTTCCGAAGCTCACCAAAATGACTCTTAACTTCTGCCATAACCCCCTTGATGTCTTCTTTTGAGGATAGTGTTTTCAAATCCTCCTTGGTTACATATGATGGAGGAACTCCTGCCGTCTCATGTGCCTGTTTGGGGGTTCCTTGTTTTGATGCAGGATGGGGTGTTAGTGCTTCTGGGGTGTTAGAATCAGAGGGCTTGAGATAATGATTCATATTGCGTGCTTTGGAATTCTTTTCCTCTGCTGTACTCTTCTTTTGGGGCATTCCAATTTTCTATACACACAGGTCTGCAGTGTCCCACACCTTTGTAAATATGTGCTGTTTTAGATAGTCTCTTGCTGGATGCGTTCTTAGTGGTATCTGTTTTGATTTAGTGGCCAAAGTCCAAGATATATTTTGAGCAGACTTATCTATGCTGGTTCATAAAGATATTTTTTCTCCCAGCTCTATAACGTAACAAATTGTCTGCCTAGGTCTTGTTAGCAGATATAGTAGGCCAGAGCTGTTACGCAGTCTGTTTATATGGTTCCGGTATGGGAGGGTAGTCTAGTGATAAAGACAGTTGTGTTTGCTGCTTTTTTATTTAATAAATGTTGTCAGCTTAACAGTCTTCAGTGTTGTAGCCGATTAGTCTCTCAAGTTAGGTGCGACTGTGAGTGGTTCACAGTGTTTGTCCTCACCCCTGCTGCTTGTCCTCCGTGCGCTAGCCGCTTCTACCTCAGCCGCTCACCTCTTGTGATTATATCTGTCTGAATGACAAAGCCGCTGCTCATATGCGGTAAGTGACAGGCCCTAAGTGCTGGCAGAGATCTAATGTCTGGGACACGTTAGTGCCGATCGTTACTCACGGATGCGTGCTCCGTAGGTTAGGCTGTCTGCTCTTGCTAGCGTGCGTAGTTCCCTGCTGGGTTCTGGTGTTTAAAGCAGGCCTGTGTTGCGCACTTGAGATATAAGCTCTGTTAGAGGTTCCTCCAGGTTGTTGGGTGGTGGTTCCCTCCTATGTTCTCAATGGTCTCGGCAGTCCAGATGCTCCTGGTGTGTCTGATTAAAAGTCAAGGGCCTATACAGTTAGCTAGAGCTCTAAGCTACAGTGGCCATCTTCCAGCGTGGCCAAGCTCCGCCCCCCGAGCCCTTATAACTTTTTAATGCAATTTATTTAAACATGAGTGTAACTGTACTGTTTAACTGTTCAGCGTTAACATGAGTGTAACTGTACTGTTTAATGTATTTTTGATGTTTTGTGCAACTTTTTGGCTCTCATAACAGTTAACCAGAGCTCTTAATTTGAGCCAGCCCAAGCAAATGCATTCACTTTCAACTCACAAAAATCTGAGAAATACCCCATATCACTGCATGCTACAGTTAGAGTAACACTCGTAATGTACCCCTTAGTTGGACCATTAATTTGTTCTTCAACACCATACCATATCTTTGTAAATTTTGACCTTTCAATAATTGTATCGAAAAAAAAGTTCAATAAAAAGAATGTTCGAAAAAGAAATATATAATAGATTTTCAGTAAGCGTTGAAATTAAAATCTATTATTATATTAACACAAGGACATATATATTGTAGGACTATGCTGTTTCTAGGATCTATCTAAAAATTAATTTAAACTTGTAGCAGACAGAGAGGGGGGCAGTGCACTCTGCAGTAGGCAAGTTTTTTTATAAATATATGCACCAAGGTTTTTAATATGTCTAATAATGTTTAATGCAATTTTATACATTTAATGAACATGTCAGTAACTGCTTTTGTTTACCTTTTTACGTCATTTTTGTGTGCTGCTATTTGCGTTGTTACAGTCGCATCATTTTAGTTCATTGCTATCTGCATCGTTGTGGTCGCGCCGCTTTTGCGTCGCCACGCTTGCGTAATTTTTGGTGCAGATTTTTTGCTTTAAATATCAGAGCCTCCATATCCTCCTTGCTCGAGTACAGGGAGTGCAGAATTATTAGGCAAATGAGTATTTTGACCACATCATCCTCTTTATGCATGTTGTCTTACTCCAAGCTGTATAGGCTCGAAAGCCTACTACCAATTAAGCATATTAGGTGATGTGCATCTCTGTAATGAGAAGGGGTGTGGTCTAATGACATCAACACCCTATATCAGGTGTGCATAATTATTAGGCAACTTCCTTTCCTTTGGCAAAATGGGTCAAAAGAAGGACTTGACAGGCTCAAAAAAGTAAAAAATAGTGAGATATCTTGCAGAGGGATGCAGCACTCTTAAAATTGCAAAGCTTCTGAAGCGTGATCATCGAACAATCAAGCGTTTCATTCAAAATAGTCAACAGGGTCGCAAGAAGCGTGTGGAAAAACCAAGGCACAAAATAACTGCCCATGAACTGAGAAAAGTCAAGCGTGCAGCTGCCAAGATGCCACTTGCCACCAGTTTGGCCATATTTCAGAGCTGCAACATCACTGGAGTGCCCAAAAGCACAAGGTGTGCAATACTCAGAGACATGGCCAAGGTAAGAAAGGCTGAAAGACGACCACCACTGAACAAGACACACAAGCTGAAACGTCAAGACTGGGCCAAGAAATATCTCAAGACTGATTTTTCTAAGGTTTTATGGACTGATGAAATGAGAGTCTTGATGGGCCAGATGGATGGGCCCGTGGCTGGATTGGTAAAGGGCAGAGAGCTCCAGTCCGACTCAGACGCCAGCAAGGTGGAGGTGGAGTACTGGTTTGGGCTGGTATCATCAAAGATGAGCTTGTGGGGCCTTTTCGGGTTGAGGGTGGAGTCAAGCTCAACTCCCAGTCCTACTGCCAGTTTCTAGAAGACACCTTCTTCAAGCAGTGGTACAGGAAGAAGTCTGCATCCTTCAAGAAAAACATGATTTTCATGCAGGACAATGCTCCATCACACGCGTCCAAGTACTCCACAGCGTGGCTGGCAAGAAAGGGTATAAAAGAAGAAAATCTAATGACATGGCCTCCTTGTTCACCTGATCTGAACCCCATTGAGAACCTGTGGTCCATCATCAAATGTGAGATTTACAAGGAGGGAAAACAGTACACCTCTCTGAACAGTGTCTGGGAGGCTGTGGTTGCTGCTGCACGCAATGTTGATGGTGAACAGATCAAAACACTGACAGAATCCATGGATGGCAGGCTTTTGAGTGTCCTTGCAAAGAAAGGTGGCTATATTGGTCACTGATTTGTTTTTGTTTTGTTTTTGAATGTCAGAAATGTATATTTGTGAATGTTGAGATGTTATATTGGTTTCACTGGTAAAAATAAATAATTGAAATGGGTATATATTTGTTTTTTGTTAAGTTGCCTAATAATTATGCACAGTAATAGTCACCTGCACACACAGATATCCCCCTAAAATAGCTATAACTAAAAACAAACTAAAAACTACTTCCAAAACTATTCAACTTTGATATTAATGAGTTTTTTGGGTTCATTGAGAACATGGTTGTTGTTCAATAATAAAATTAATCCTCAAAAATACAACTTGCCTAATAATTCTGCACTCCCTGTATAGTATTCAGTTATGTATTGTGTCAGCTATATCTGTGACCTTGATACCTGGCTTTGAATTTAGATTGAACTTTAACCTTGACTTTTCTTCCTCCTTTGGTTATATAACAAGATTGAACTGATACCTGGCTCTGAATGTGGATTGAATTTTAACCTTGACTTTTCTTCCTCATTTGGTACCTTGCAAGATTGGACTGATACCTGGTTTTGAATTTGGATTGAACTTTGAGCATTGCTTTTCTTCCTTCTTTGGTACCTCGCTAGATTGGACTGATACCTAGCTTTGAATTTGGATTGGTTTGTGACCTTGGTCTCTTCTATCCTTGCACCTCAGCTTCAGTTCCTGGTATTCATCTTCCTCCTGCAGCTCTAATAAGCTCTATTCTAGGTACTGTTTTGTTTTCTTCTGTACTCTGCTCATTCAGTCTCTGTCAGGACTTGTCCAGAGCCTTCGGTGAGGTTTATCTAATTCCTACTTCAGCCTCTGGGTATTTCTGACTCTGACACTAACTGGAGTAGTGTGAAAGTACACTTATTTCACTTTATTATCAAAATATAAAGAAACAAAGGCAAATATTGTAGCAATCCTTCCAAATTGTCAGATTTATCGTCTTTTGAAGAATAACCAGAGAGTCCCTTTATCACCTAATGAGGCTTTCTTTTGCAGGTTTGAAAGTCTAGAGGACAAGCAAAGCATATTTATGAGTCTGGATCAGTCTGAGGATTCCGTCTCCACTGTGCTCAAAGTCAGGAAAGTATTGGCCAATTCCATAAAGCATGGGAACTCTAACTTATTGGAGTGTGAACACAAGAACTCTATTTTTTGGACCTAGAAGTTTTCTAAGAACTCCTACTTGAAGGTTTCCTGAGGGGCTCAAAGGAACATGTAACTCCACATTTTTCTTGATTCAGAGAAATTACGCAATTTTAAACAACTTTTGAATTTACTTCTATTATTTAATTTGCTTCCTTCTCTATAATGCTTTGTTGAAAAACATATGTAAATATGCTCAGGATCAGCAGTTTACTAATCGGAGCACATATATGCTGCTTGCCTTTGACTTACACAGTATGTTGAGCCAGGTCCAAGTAGTGCAATTGCTGCTCATTCAACAATGGAAAGCAAGAGAATGAATCAAATTAGATTATAGAAGTAAAATAAAAAGTTGTTTAAAATTATGTGCTCTATCTGAATCATGAAATGGATTTCATGTCTCTTTAAGCTGGTGCTATTTCATTTGGTGGAAAGTTTCAGTTTTGGTTGTTTCTTGTACCAGATCTATAGAATCTACCTTGATTGCTGAAAATGGTTTGAAAATTCTTACATAAGGTGGTCAACACATTCAATTTATATGCTGTTTTGTCCTGTTCTTTTCTTCCAATTTGTTTCTTCTGCAGAACCATAAATGCTTCAAGGGTTGTGGTTTTCATCACCAAATTTTTTCAAACACAAGTCAAGCCAAATGCCATATTTTTTGCTTCCATTAAAGTATGCACTTCACCTGCAAAATGCATGGAATACTTCAAATTGCTTAGATTTTCATTTATTTTTTTTATGTCCTTTTTCAATGTAAGAAAACCTAGTGTACTTGTTACATTGTATATGTAATTCTGGAAGCTTAAAGGGACAGTCTAGGCCAAAATAAACTTTCATGATTCAGATAGAGCATGTGATTTTAAACAATTTTCCAATTTACTTTTATCACCAATTTTGCTTTGTTCTCTTGGTATTCTTAGTTGAAAGCTTAACCTAGGAGGTTCATATGCTAATTTCTTAGACCTTGAAGGCCACCTCTTTTCAGATTGCATTTTAACAGTTTTTCTCCACTAGAGGGTGTTAGTGCACGTATTTCATATAGATAACACTGTGCTCATGCACGTGAAGTTATCTGGGAGCAGGCACTGATTGGCTAGACTGCAAGTCTGTCAAAAGAACTGAAATAAAGGGGCAGTTTGCAGAGGCTTAGATACAAGATAATCACAGAGGTTAAAAGTATATTATTATAACTGTGTTGGTTATGCAAAACTGGGGAATGGGTAATAAAGGGATTATCTATTTTTTAAAACAATAAAAATTCTGGTGTAGACTGTCCCTTTAACTAATTCAAACAGACACTCTTCTCTTAAATCTGAATGCCCTAAAAAAACAACAGAGCTGGATAGATGTAAAACTGCAATCGTCTGTGAAGGTGGCCTATATTTCTTTAATATTTGTGGACATTATTCTAGGGACAGATTACGAGTGGCCTGCTAAATGTTAAGCGCTAGCGATATCCGATTTATCACCACTGTTTGCACACGTCAGATGTAGAGCTCATTTTACAAATTGAAAGTAAAGGAAATCGCTTGAGCGTAATTGTATTTAGCGTGCGTCGGGATAACAGGACCTCAGAGCTCTGCTTAACTGTTTTGCAAAACAAAAAAGTGTCACAAAAAAACATAAAAAATACATTAAAAAGTACAGTTAAACTCATAATAACCTTGTGTAATAAAAATTATTAAACAAAATATTGCACAAAACGTTAAGAGGGCACATAGATTAAAAAAAACAAATCAAAAGAAGGCGCCCATTGTTATAGTGTTTTTAGCAATCTTTTGAGCATTAATAACTTTTGTAGGCACACCTATTATCTTCCCTGTTTGGAAGCACTTGTTTTAGATTACAAAAAGCAGGCAAAGCGCTTTAAAGGGACACTGAACCCAAATTTTTTCTTTTGTGATTCATATAGAGCATGCAATTTTAAGCAACTTTATAATTTACTCCTATTATCCTTTTATCTTCATTCTCTTGCTATCTTTATTTGAAAAAGAAGGCATCTAAGCTATGGAGCGAGCCAATTTTTGGTACAGTACCATGGACAGCACTTGTTTATTGGTGCTGTCTAATCAGCAAGGACAACCCAGGTTGTTCACCAAAAATGGGCCAGCTTCTAAACTTACATTCTTCCTTTTCAAAAAAAAATACCAAGAGAATGAAGAAAATATAATAGGAGTAAATTAGAAAGTTGCTTAAAATTGCATGCTCTATCTGAATCACAAAAGAAAGAAATTGGGTTCAGTGTCTCTTTAACATAGAGATACATACATATACATATCTAAATGTATATATGTTTATATGTGTGTATATACAGTATGTATTTTTATATATATATATATATATATATATATATATATATATATACATACATGTGTATTTACAGACATATATATACACATATAAACACATAAAAAGTGCATTGGAGCCCTTCACAGTCAAGTAGATGAAAACATGCAAAAGCATATTTATGCAATATTACTAATTAATACAGGTTTTAACTATGTATTTACTGTAAATATTTCACATTCCAATTTTCTGCACATAACAGAATATGTTCAATGTATTTATAAATAGATATTCCTATATGTTTATATATATATATATATATATATATATATATATATATATATATATATATATATATATATATATAGCCTTAGATAATTATATATATATATATACGTATACCTCTGATGAAGCTTCGGCCTCTATTTGTCTTCCTTTGGGGATTTTCTGCTTCATATATATATATATATATATATATATATACACACTCACCGATGACTATATTAGGCATACCTTGCTAGTACTGGGTTGGCCCCACTTTTGCCTTCAGAACTGTCTTAAAGGGACACTGAACCCAAACATTTTCTTTCGTAATTCAGATAGAGCATGCAATTTTAAGCAACTTTCTAATTTACTCCTTTTATAATTTTTTCTTCATTCTCTTGCTATCTTTATATGAAAAAGAAGGCATCTAAGCTTTTTTTCTTGGTTCAGTACTCTGGACAGCAGTGTTTGATTGGTGGATACATTTATCCACCAATCAGCAAGGACAACCTAGGTTGTTCACCAAAAATGGGCCGGCATCTAAACTTACATTCTTGCATTTCAAATAAAGATACCAAGAGAAAATAGAACATTTGATAATAGGAGTAAATTAGAAAGTTGCTTAAAATTTCATGATCTATCTGAATCACAAAAGAAAAAGCTTGGCTTCAGTATCCCTTTAATTCTTCGTGGCATAGATTCAACAAGGTGTTGGAAACATTCCTCAGAGATTTTGGTCCATATTGACATGATATTGACATGATAGTATCATGCAGTTGCTGCAGATTTGTCACCTGCACATCCATGATGTGAATCTCCCGTTCCACCACATCCCAAAGGTGCTGTATTGGATTGAGATCTGGCGACTGTGGATGCCATTGGATTACAGTGAATTTATTGTCATGTTCAAGAAACCAGTTTGAGATGATTTAAGCTTTGTGACATGGTGCATTATCCTGCTGGAAGTAGCCATCAGAAGATGGGTACACTGTAGTCATAGAGGGATAGACATGGTCAGCAACAATACTCAGGTAGACCATGGCATTTAAAAGATAGGTTTGGTACCTGCATAGTTCGTATTCTAATTTGCATACAAAGAGAGAAGTGCTCTACCAGGATCGAAGAACAGCTTATCAGCTAGTTCTATGGCGATTTACCACCCTGGAGCAGCCTCTTTTAGACCAGCGTGCTTTTCACAGAGGAAAACTTTCCTGAAGTATATCAGTCTGATGCCGCCAAGTAAGGTCAGTCCAGCCCCGAAATAACAGGCAATTCTCCTCTGAACAAGGAACATGACAACCGCAGATGATCGTTTCGGCCTCCTATGGGCCTCGTCAGTGAGGTGCAGCCACATTCCTCTAAGCACACTGGGCAAGGAGTCCATGTCTGGTTTCCCCCATCACCCATAGGGAGACCTCTCTAGGGTCATATTAATTTGCATACCAAGAGAGAAGCCCTCTACCAGGAATGAACAACAGCTCTGCAGCTAGTTCTATGGCGATTTACCACCCAGGAGCAGCCTCTTTTAGACCAGTGTGCTTTTCACAGAGGAAAACTTTCCTGAAGTATATCAGTCTGATCCCACCAAGTAGTTTGTATACTAGATGATTAATAAAACAATTAAACCATTAACCTGAAGAACCCTAAAAATTTAGTAATGTTCGCTCACCAATGTGCCGCCCAGAAAGTTTCATATCTAAATACCATAAGTCTCTTCACTATTTAAGAATTCCATTTCTTTTCCTTGTAGGGGCCCTCTCCCCAAAGGGGCATATTTCTGTTTTTTTCTCTCTATGTTTTGATAGAGCGGATCCTGGGCAAGCATGTCAAGTATATAAGAATTTAAGCAGGAAAGCTAGAGAGATAGGGTTTTGGATGTATAGACATAGATAATGTTTACCGTGTAGGATGGGTAGTGGGAAGTTGAATTAGGAAGGGATCCCTGGTTTGTGGTTTCTAG
The DNA here is from genome assembly GCF_027579735.1 of Bombina bombina. Taxonomy (NCBI): domain Eukaryota; kingdom Metazoa; phylum Chordata; class Amphibia; order Anura; family Bombinatoridae; genus Bombina; species Bombina bombina. The sequence goes on from NC_069499.1 coordinate 998,955,016, forward strand.
CTAGTCTCTGGGTGTGGAGGCTGTATTAGGATCTGCTAGGGAGTCATCCCAGAGAATTTTAGTGTCTGTGAGGAAGTTGAATTTTTTCCTTTTCAGGTAGCCATACTCTTCTAAAGTGAGCAAGTCTGATACTTTATCTATCCAATTATTAAATGTCTGAAAATATTGGGTTTTCCAGTGTAAGGCAAATAAAGCTTTAGCTCCTGTTAGTCCTATTTGTAACAAGGTAAGTCTAAGTTTGGATGGGAATTTTCAGAGGTCGTTTAGTAGTGCAGTTTTAGACGTCAGGTAGAATTTGTTTGTTAATATGGATTTGAAGTGTTTCTCTATCTCAAGCCATAGGGGTCTGATTTTGTTGCAGTTCCACCACATGTGGAGATAGCTACCTCTCATGTCACATCCTTGCCAACACCTATCGCTAGCATCTGGGTATATAGACTTTAACCGAGAAGGGGTAAGATACTCACGCATTAAGACCTTAAAGTTTAGCTCTAGTGATTGAGGGGACGTCAACACTTTTTTAGTAAGTGTGAATATCCTTGCCCATTCATCTTTGGTCATGATAATCTCTAGGTCATCATGCCATTTTAGCACATATGTGGGGAGGTGTAAGGAGTGTTCTATTTTTAAGAGTTTTCTGGATATTGATAATGAGTTTTTTATGCAGTCCTGTTTAGAACATAAGTTTTCTAAGGGTGTTAGTTCTCTTAGAAAGTCTTGTCTGTAGGGGGATATGTGTATAAAATGGGCTAGTTGAGAGTCCTTCAACCAGCTAGAATATCTGCATTTTGTTACTGCTGTAAGGTTCACTCTAGTCTGTAATTTACCGTTTTGGATGAAGTTCCTAAGTGTTGTAGAATATCCCCATTCTGCCACTATCTGATGGCCTTTGTCCAGGCCCCCTATCAACTCTACATTTATTGAGATTGGGAAAAGAGGAGAACGAGCTCCAGAGATATGCTTCTTTCGTAGTATAATATTGTCCCAGGAGTCAAATATGTGTTTGTGTATTTCCTGTTTTGAACACTGTGGTGGTCTGAGTTCTCTAGCTTTCCAAAACAATGCAGCCACGTCTGGGACTTTAAATCCACAGATACCCAAGCTTTATTGTCTCAAGATCTTTGCTAGTCCAAGATTTGTTGCAATATTAACGCGTCATGGTAGTCCGCTATACAGGGCAAGCCTAGCCCTCCATTTCCATAAGCTTGGTACATATAGTCTCTACAAATCCTAGGTCTGCTTTTCTCCCAGATAAAAGAAGTAATGTGTTTTTGTAATTGTGAGATATACCATTTGGGAAGGGAAATTTGAAGTATTTGGAACAAATATAAGATCCTTGGCAAGGTGGTCATCTTAATGCATTGTGTGCGTCCCCACCAAGTGATTGGTTTTGCTGCCCAAGTGTGTAAGTCTTGTTGTATTTTACGAGACAGTATGAGGTAGTTGTCGTCAAAGAGTTGTGAGTTGGTGGGAGAAAGTTGGATGCCCAAATATTTGAGGGACTGTTTTTGCAAATTTAGGGGGCATATGGATGTAATTGATTGGAACATGTGTTGTGGCAGGGATATGTTCAGAATTTCCGATTTTTGCGTATTAACCGAAAAGTTTGAGAAACGACCGAAAGTGTCACTTTCTTTAAGGACTACTGGGATAGTATGGAGTAGGTCCAAGATTGTAAATAATACGTCGTCTGCGTACAGGTCTATTTTGAAGTTGTGTGGACCTATTTTAATACCCCTTATCTCTTGGTTTTGTCTCATGTGTGCAGCAAAGACCTCCATCGGAAGGATAAACAGTATTGGGGACAGGGGGCATCCTTGTCTTGTACCATTCCGAATGTTGAAAGGCTCAGAGAGCATACCATTTGCTTTAACTTTGGCTGAAGGATGGGTATATAAACTAAATATGTGAGAGATCATTTTAGGGCCAATTTCTTTAAAAAATTCCAATTTATTCAAACAACTCCTTTTCTGCGTCAGTTGCCATAAGGGTTGCCGGAATGTTGTTACGTTTTGCATATGAAATCAGAGTCAATGCCCTAATAGTGTTGTCTCTAGCCTCTCTCCCTGGGACAAAGCCCACTTGGTCTGTGTGTATAAGGTTTTGTAATACGCTATTGATTCGATTTGCTAAAATTTTGCCCAGGATCTTGATATCTGTGTTCAGGAGGGATATGGGTCTGTAGCTGCCAGTGTCTGTGGGAGGCTTTTTTGGTTTGGGGATTACAGATATGTGCGATGTTAGCATTTCTGGTGGAAGTGTGTGGTTTTCATCTAGTGTGTTAAACAGTTTTAGTAGATGTGGTGCCAGTATGATTCTAAATTACTTATAATATGCATATGAGAAGCCATCTGGGCCAGGAATCTTTCATGTAGGTAAATCTCTGATTGCAGTAAGTATTTCTGGGAGAGTTATTGGTGCTTCTAAGTCATCTCTTTTGGAAGGTTGTAACCGGGGTAGATTGGCATTGCTTATGTAAGTCCGCATTTGTTCGAAATGTTCAAGTGAGTAATTTGTGTCTAGGTTATAAAGCTTGGCATAGTAAGAGCTAAAGTGATTTGCTATATTATTACTGTCATATATGGTCTGGTTGTCTACTGTTATTAATTTATGTATTTGTGATTTGGTTGTTTGCGCTTTCAGTAGCTTGGTTATAAGTGGGCCTGCTCTGTTGCCTTCATAGAAGTAGGTCTTCCTTAAAATAAGTGCTTTTCTTTGGGCTTCTTTGGTTAGAATCTTATTGAGTTCCTGCCTAGTCTCTGATAGTTGTTTGAATGTTGTGAGGTCTGTTGGGGTATTTTTGTGCCTAAGTTCTAAACTTTCCAGCTTTGTTGTTAGGGAGTTAATGGTGCTGTTGTATGTTTTTTTCCTAAAAGCTGTGTGTTTGATGCATTAGCCCCGTAAAACTGCTGTTTGATGCTTCCCAAACAGTACTTGGGTGGGTTTCCGGGGTAGCGTTGGTATGAAAGAATTCCGATAGTGATTTTGTAATTGCTTCCAGTGGGTGTATAGTGGAGTAGGGAATCATCCATTCTCCAAATAAATGGTACGACAGGATGATTTGGCTATTGTAAATGGATGCATATCAAAGAGTGGTCAGACCAGGTAGTTGGTTGAATGTCAGAGTCTTTGGTTATGGCTAGGTGGTTTCTGTCTATTGTAAGGTAATCTATACGAGTGTATATTGACCAAGGGTGGGAAAAGAAAGTGTAATTCCATTGAATAGGGTGTTGTATTCGCCATATGTCAATCATGCCCAGTTGTTCAAAGAATTTAAGTACTGCGTTGGGTAGTCTAGATTGTGTTGATGGGTTACCCATAGAGGCGTCTATCGTGGGGTCTAGAATAATGTTTAGGTCTTCCCCCAGTATCAGAGTCCCTTTTCTATTGTCTGAAACCAATTTTAGTAACTGTTGAAAAAATTTGGTTCTATTGCCATTGGGGGTATATACGCTCACCAGAGTTACTGGTCTGTGAAATAGGAGTCCTATAAGGATCAGTATTCTTCCATCAGTGTCGGGCACTTTATTTTGTAAGTGTAAGTGAATATTTTTATGTATGAGAATACCTACTCCATTTTTTTTGACTGTGTGTGAATTAAAGAAGCCTACTGTATGGCCTTTGGACGTGAATTGTGGTTCTGCTGTCATTAGGAAATGTGTTTCTTGTAGGAATAAGATCAAGTATTTGTGTCTGGCAAAACTCTGAAGAGCTATGGAGTGCTTTGTAGGGGAGTTAAGCCCCTTCGTATTTTGTTACACTATTGTAATTGTCGGACCAGTCATGATTAGTGATGTCGCGAACTTAAAAATTTTCCGTTCGCAAACGGCGGACTCGAACTTCCGCAACTGTTCGCGAATGGGCGAAACGTGCGAACCGCCATTGACTTCAATAGGCAGGCAAATTTTAAAACCCACAGGGACTCTTTCTGGCCACAATAGTGATGGAAAAGTTGTTTCAAGGGGACTAACACCTGGACTGTGGCATGCCGGAGGGGGATCCATGGCAAAACTCCCACGGAAAATTACATAGTTGATGCAGAGTCTGGTTTTAATCCATAAAGGGCATAAATCACCTAACATTCCTAAATTGTTTGGAATAACGTGCTTTAAAACATCAGGTATGATGTAGTATCGATCAGGTAGTTTAAGGGTTACGCCCGCTTCACAGTGACAGACCAAACTCCCAGTTTAATGCACCGCAAACAACCACAAACAGTCCATTTGCACAACCATGAGATAGATAGATTTGATAGATACATAGATTAGATAGATAGATCAATAGATGCAATATACATTTTATAGATACGATAGATGATAGATAGATAGATATAGATAGATTTGATAGATAAATAGATAGATTTGATAGATAAATAGATAGATTTGATAGATATATAATTTCCCAGACAGAGAATTACAAGACGTGCGGTCTGAGACCCATGGTAAGGTTCCCAGAGGCAGTTGCGGCGCCAGGGGACGTGTATATGGCATGGATTTTAGGAACCGGGAGATGGAAAAAGATGCTTGGTTGGTCCTCCTATTTCAAATTTGGGGCACTGCGCGTGCAATCGTGGCCGGACTTTTAGCCGACAGACATTTGGCAGACGGACATTTGGCCGAAACACAAGTGGCTGTCACAAAACCGTCCGGCCACGAGATAGATAGATTTGATAGATATATACATAGATTACATAGATCAATAGATGCAATATACATTTGATAGATACGATTGATAATTAGATAGATTTGATAGATAAATAGATAGATTTGATAGATATATAATTTCCTACACACAGAATTACAAGACGTGCAGTCTGGGACCCATGGTAAGGTTACTTCCTTTTGCACAATCGAGTACAGGTTGGGGATTGCCTTTTGTGCAAAGAAATTTCAGCCGGGTACCTTCCACTGTGGTGTCCCCTATCAGGGGATGTGTATATGGCATGGATTTTAGGAACCGGGAGATGGAAAAAGATGCTTGGTCGGTCCTCCTACTTCAAATTTGTGGCACTGCGCATGCAATCTAATTTGCCACCAGATAGGAGTAGTGTGTTAAGTAGTACTATTCCTATAAGTTTAATCCTGTTAAGTGACTTTTTTTGTTGTTTTGTTTTTGAAGCCACAGTGCAGCACCAGAGGCCAGAAAAAATTGGCATGTACACATGCCTGAAAAATTAGGTATTGTTGCAGCCGCTGCTGTAGCAGCAGCCAGAAAAATTGATGTTTGTTTCCCAGGCAGAAAGTGCCCTAAAACATTGCGGCTTGAACCCTAGTTGGTGGCGGATAAGTCACGCAAGTCATCCGGCATTTCAAGATAAAATACAGCAGCGTGTGGACCATTTTTAGCCCAAGGCAGCTCATCTCATCAGGCCTTTTTTACTTGAATGTATTGCCCAATGTCAGTCCCTTCAGGATCCATCCCTCATTCATCTTAATAAAGGTGAGGTAATCTAGACTTTTTTGACCTAGGTGACTTCTCTTCTCAGTGACAATACCTCCTGCTGCACTGAAGGTCCTTTCTGACAGGACACTTGAAGCGGGGCAGGCCAGAAGTTCTATCACAAATTGGGATAGCTCAGGCCACAGGTCAAGTCTGCACACCCAGAAGTCAAGGGGTTCATCACTCCTCAGAGTGTCGAGATCTGCAGTTAAGGCTAGGTAGTCTGCTACCTGTCGGTCGAGTCGTTCTCTGAGGGTGGATCCCGAAGGGCTGTGGTGATGCATAGGACTTAAAAAGCTCTGCATGTCCTCCATCAACAACATGTCTGTAAAGCGTCCTGTCCTTGCGGGCATGGTCGTGGGAGTCGGAGGATTACTTTCAGCTCTTCCCCTGTTAGATTCTTGTTGTGCTGTGACATAACCCTTACACGCTGTGCAAAGCATACTTTTTAATTTATTTTGGAAATGCTGCATCCTTTCCGACTTGTTGTAATTCGGTAACATTTCTGGCACTTTATGCTTATACCGGGGGTCTAGTAGCGTGGACACCAAGTACAGGTCGTTCTCCTTCAGCTTTTTTATACGAGGGTCCCTCAACAGGCACGACAGCATGAAAGACCCCATTTGCACAAGGTTGGATGCCGAGCTACTCATGTCCCGTTCCTCATCCTCAGTGATGTCACTGAAGGTATCTTCTTCCCCCCAGCCACGTACAACACCACGGGTACCAGATAGGTGACAACGAGCACCCTGGGATGTCTGTTGTGGTTGGTCTTCCTCCTCCTCAAAGCCACATTCCTCCTCTGACTCCTCTTCCTCACAATCCTCTTCCAGCGTTGCCGCAGGTCCAGCAAGCGATGCTGATAAGGCTGTTTCTGGTGGTGATGGTGACCACAACTCTTCCTCTTCACGCTCATCTACGGCTTGATCCAGCACTCTTCACAGGGCATGCCCCAGGAAGAAAACAAACGGTATGATGTCGCTGATGGTGCCTTCGGTGCGACTGACTAGGTTTGTCACCTCCTCAAAAGGACGCATGAGCCTACAGGCATTGCGCATGAGCGCCCAGTAACGTGGCAAAAAAATTCCCAGCTCCGCAGAGGCTGTCCTAGCACCCCGGTAATACAAATACTCGTTAACGGCTTTTTCTTGTTGGAGCAGGCGGTCAAACATTAGGAGTGTTGAATTTCAACGTGTCGGGCTGTCGCAAATCAAGCGCCTCACTGGCATGTTGTTTCGCCGCTAGATATCTGACAAGTGCACCATGGCCGTGTATGAACTCCTGAAATGGCCACACACCTTCCTGGCCTGCTTCAGGACGTCCTGTAAGCCTGGGTACTTAAGCACAAAGCGTTGTACGATCAGATTACACACATGTGCCATGCACGGCACGTGTCAACTTGCCCAATTTCAATGCCGCCATCAAATTACTTCCGTTGTCAGAAACCACTTTGCCGATCTCCAGTTGGTGCAGAGTGAGCCACTGATTCACCTGTGCATTCAGGGCGGACAGGAGTGCTGGTCCGGTGTGACTCTCTGCTTTCAGGCAAGTCAACTCCGAGACGGCGTGACACTGCCGTATCCGGGATGTGGAATAGTACCTGCAGAGCTGGGGGGGTGCCGTTGATGTGGAGCAAAAGCATGCATGATTAAGGACTAAGTCCGAAACGTTGCTATTTGTGGGTCTGGCTGTTCACTGTGCATACTGCACGAATAAATCTGTTTGATACTACTTGGCTGGTGCTGCTTCTTCTTCATGACTGTATATTGTGTGGAATACAGTGCAGTATTCCTGAAGCGTGCACACCCGGTTGCTGTCTAGTGCTGGATTTTTGGTTGGTTGATGTGGAGCAAGACGCAGCAGCAGTAGAGGACTCAGCTGAGGAGGTTATGGAAGAGGATGGAGTAGGAGGAGTAGAGGAGGTGGCCGCAGGCCTGCCTTCAAGTCGTGGTGGTGTCACCAACTCCTCCTCTGCAGAGCCACGCATTCCATGCTTGGCAGCCGTCAGCAGGTTTACCCAATGCGCAGTGTAGGTGATATACCTGCCCTGACCACGCTTTGCAGACCAGCTATCAGTGGTCATATGGACCCTTGCCCCAACACTGTGTGCCAGACATGCCATTACTTCCTTTCTCACAATCAAGTACAGGTTGGGGATTGCCTTTTGTGAAAAGAAATTTCAGCCGGGTACCTTCCACTGCGGTGTCCCAAATTTTTTGAATGCCTCAGACTCCACCAGCTTGTATGGTAAAAGCTGGCAAGCTAAGAGTTCAGACAAGCCAGCTGTCAGACGCCTGGCAAAGGGGTGACTTTGTGACATTGGTTTCTTACGCTCAAACATGTCCTTGACAGACACCTGAATGTGGGCAGATGAGCAGGAACTGCTCCGGAAGAGAGGCGGAATGGCGGATGGTTGAGAGGGGGCAAGGAGGACAGCAGTGGTTGACGTGGCTGAAGATGCTGGACCAGGAGGAGGATGGCGGCTTTGAGTTTGTGTGCTACTTCTACTCATGTGTTGATCCCATAGGCGTTTGTGATGTGCGATCATGTGCCTTCGCAAAGCAGTTGTACCTAGGTGGGTGTTGCACTTCCCACGACTCAGTTTCTTTTGGCACAGGTTGCAAATGGCATTGCTGTCGTCAGAGGCAGACACACAGAAAAAATGCCACACTGCTGAGCTCTGCGATGATGGCATTCTGGTGGTGGCAACAGCATGCGTTGATTGGCGTGCTGTCTGGCTGCCCCCGGGTGCCAATGCATGCTGTCTGACTGTGCCACTAGCTTCTTGTGATGACCTCCCCCTGCTTCCAACTCGTCTCCTCCTCCTCCTCTCTGTCTCCCCATCTGAACTTTCCCCCTGTTCTTCTTCTCTTCTAGCGGGCACCCATGTGACATCCACGGAAGCATCGTCATCATCAACCGCTTCACTTGTATCTGACAAATCAACAAAGGAAGCAGCAGCGGGTACAACATCATCATCATCACACCGAACGTCCATTTCTGTAATGCTGCCTGACTGAGACATATCACTGTTATCTACATCCTCTGTCAATGATGGTTGTGCATCGCTCATTTCTTCCAACTGATGTGTAAAAAACTCCTCTGACACATCAAGTGAAGCGGCTGTGGTGCTAGTGTTGGTGGTGGCGGCAGGCGGGCGAGTGGTGGTAACTTGAGAGGTGCCCAAAGATAAACTGTTGGAGGATGGTGCGTCAAGGTTCGGAGCGGAATCTATAGAAGATTGGGTGTCCTGTGTTAAAAAGTCAACTATGTCCTCCTCAGAACTTTTTGAGTTCATGGGACGTGGCCTCTAAACACTGGGCATTATTCTATGGCCAAAGGGAATCACAGCACCACGACCACGACGGCACCTGCGGGGTGGCCTGCATCTGCCTGTCATTTTTTTTTGTACACTTACACTACTATTAAACAAGATATGAGTGGTGGCACTGGGCAAGTGGGCACAGTATACGCTGTGAGCCTGACACAAAAAAGCAGACTGATGTTTCACAGTCCAAAAAGTTTTTATTTTTTTAAATGTACACTTACACTACTATTAAACAAGATATGAGTGGTGCCACTGGGCAAGTGGGCACAGTATACGCTGTGAGCCTGGCACACATGCTGGCAGGCAGGCAACTGCAATTCAATTACACTAGCAGACTGATATTTCACAGTCAAAAAAGTTTTTTTTAAAAAAATTTACACTACTGTTACAACAGATATGAGTGGTGGCACTAGTTGGCAAGTGGGCCTGGTACACAAGCTGGCAGGCAGGCAGGCAACTGCAATTAGATTACACTAGCAGACTGATGTTTCACAGTCAAAAAAGTTTTTGTTTTTTTTAAATTTACATTACTGTTATAACAGATATGAGTGGTGGCACTAGTTGGCAAGTGGGCCTGGCACACACGCTGGCAGGCAGGCAACTACAATTAGATTACACTAGCACACTGATGTTTCACAGTCAAAAAAAATTTTTTTAAAAAAATTTACACTACTGTTACAATAGATTTGAGTGGTGACACTAGTTGGCAAGTGGGCCTGGCACACACGCTGGCAGGCAGGCAACTGCAATTCGATTACACTAGCAGACTGATGTTTCACAGTCAAAAAAGTTTTTTTAAAAAAATTTACACTACTGTTATAACAGATATGAGTGGTGGCACTACTTGGCAAGTGGGCCTGGCACACACGCTGGCAGGCAGGCAACTGCAATTAGATTACACTAGCAGACTGATGTTTCACAGTCAAAAATGTTTTTTAAAAAAAATTTACACTACTGTTACAACAGATATGAGTGGTGGCACTAGTTGGCAAGTGGGCCTGGCACACACGCTGGCAGGCAGGCAACTGCAATTAGATTACACTAGCAGACTGATGTTTCACAGTCAAAAAAGTTTTTTTTTTTAATTTACACTACTGTTGCAACAGATATGAGTGGTGGCACTTAGCAAGTGGGCCTGGCACACACGCTGGCAGGCAGGCAAGTGCAATTAGATTACACTAGCAGACTGATGTTTCACAGTCAAAAAAGTTTTTTTTTACAAAATTTACACTACTGTTACAACAGATGTGAGTGGTGGCACTAGTTGGCAAGTGGGCCTGGCACACACGCTGGCAGGCAGGCAACTGCAATTAGATTACACTAGCAGACTGATGTTTCACAGTCAAAAATTTTTTTTAAAAAAATGTACACTACTGTTACAACAGATATGAGTGGTGGCACTAGTTGGCAAGTGGGCCTGGCACACACACTGGCAGGCAGGCAACTGCAATTAGATTACACTAGCAGACTGATGTTTCACAGTCAAAAAAGTTTTTTTTAAAAAAAATTTACACTACTGTTACAACAGATATGAGTGGTGGCACTTAGCAAGTGGTCCTGGCACACACTCTGGCAGGCAGGCAACTGCAATTAGATTACACTAGCAGACTGATGTTTCACAGTCAAAAATGTTTTTTTTTTTAAATTTACACTACTGTTACAACAGTTATGAGTGGTGGCACTAGTTGGCAAGTGGGCCTGGCACACATGCTGGCAGGCAGGCAACTGCTATTAGATTACACTAGCAGACTGATGTTTCACAGTCAAAAATGTTTTTTTTTTAAATTTACACTACTGTTACAACAGTTATGAGTGGTGGCACTAGTTGGCAAGTGGGCCTGGCACACACGATGGCAGGCAGTCAACTGCTATTAGATTACACTAGCAGACTGATGTTTCACAGTCAAAAAAGTTTTTTTTTAAAAAAATTTACACTACTGTTACAACAGATATGAGTGGTGGCACTTAGCAAGTGGGCCTGGCACACACTCTGGCAGGCAGGCAACTGCAATTAGATTACACTAGAAGACTGATGTTTCACAGTCAAAAATGTTTTTTTTTTTAAATTTACACTACTGTTACAACAGTTATGAGTGGTGGCACTAGTTGGCAAGTGGGCCTGGCACACACACTGGCAGGCAGGCAACTGCAATTAGATTACACTAGCAGACTGATGTTTCACAGTCAAAAAATTTTTAAAAAAAAATGTACACTACTGTTACAACAGATATGAGTGGTGGCACTAGTTGGCAAGTGGGCCTAGCACACACACTGGCAGGCAGGCAACTGCAATTAGATTACACTAGCAGACTGATGTTTCACAGTCAAAAAAGTTTTTTTTAAAAAAAATTTACACTACTGTTACAACAGATATGAGTGGTGGCACTTAGCAAGTGGGCCTGGCACACACTCTGGCAGGCAGGCAACTGCAATTAGATTACACTAGCAGACTGATGTTTCACAGTCAAAAAAGTTTTTTTTTTAAATTTACACTACTGTTACAACAGTTATGAGTGGTGGCACTAGTTGGCAAGTGGGCCTGGCACACATGCTGGCAGGCAGGCAACTGCTATTAGATTACACTAGCAGACTGATGTTTCACAGTCAAAAATGTTTTTTTTTTTAAATTTACACTACTGTTACAACAGTTATGAGTGGTGGCACTAGTTGGCAAGTGGGCCTGGCACACACGATGGCAGGCAGTCAACTGCTATTAGATTACACTAGCAGACTGATGTTTCACAGTCAAAAATGTTTTTTTTTTTAAATTTACACTACTGTTACAACATATATGAGTGGTGGCACTAGTTGGCAAGTGGGCCTGGCACACACGCTGGCAGGCAGGCAGGCAACTGCAATTAGATTACACTAGCAGACTGATGTTTCACAGTCAAAAAAGTTTTTTTTTTTTTACAAAATTTACACTACTGTTACAACAGATATGAGTGGTGGCACTTAGCAAGTGGGCCTGGCACACACACTGGCAGGCAGGCAACTGCAATTAGATTACACTAGCAGACTGATGTTTCACAGTCAAAAATGTTTTTTTTTTAAAAAAATTACACTACTGTTACAACAGATATGAGTGGTGACACTAGTTGGCAAGTGGGCCTGGCACACACGCTGGCAGGCAACTGCTATTAGATTACACTAGCAGACTGATGTTTCACAGTCAAAAATGTTTTTTTTTTTAAATTTACACTACTGTTACAACAGTTATGAGTGGTGGCACTAGTTGGCAAGTGGGCCTGGCACACACGATGGCAGGCAGTCAACTGCTATTAGATTACACTAGCAGACTGATGTTTCACAGTCAAAAAAGTTTTTTTTAAAAAAAATTTACACTACTGTTACAACAGATATGAGTGGTGGCACTTAGCAAGTGGGCCTGGCACACACTCTGGCAGGCAGGCAACTGCAATTAGATTACACTAGAAGACTGATGTTTCACAGTCAAAAATGTTTTTTTTTTTAAATTTACACTACTGTTACAACAGTTATGAGTGGTGGCACTAGTTGGCAAGTGGGCCTGGCACACACACTGGCAGGCAGGCAACTGCAATTAGATTACACTAGCAGACTGATGTTTCACAGTCAAAAAAAATTTTTAAAAAAATGTACACTACTGTTACAACAGATATGAGTGGTGGCACTAGTTGGCAAGTGGGCCTGGCACACACACTGGCAGGCAGGCAGGCAACTGCAATTAGATTACACTAGCAGACTGATGTTTCACAGTCAAAAAAGTTTTTTTTAAAAAAAATTTACACTACTGTTACAACAGATATGAGTGGTGGCACTTAGCAAGTGGGCCTGGCACACACTCTGGCAGGCAGGCAACTGCAATTAGATTACACTAGCAGACTGATGTTTCACAGTCAAAAATGTTTTTTTTTTTAAATTTACACTACTGTTACAACAGTTATGAGTGGTGGCACTAGTTGGCAAGTGGGCCTGGCACACATGCTGGCAGGCAGGCAGGCAACTGCTATTAGATTACACTAGCAGACTGATGTTTCACAGTCAAAAATGTTTTTTTTTTTAAATTTACACTACTGTTACAACAGTTATGAGTGGTGGCACTAGTTGGCAAGTGGGCCTGGCACACACGCTGGCAGGCAGGCAGGCAACTGCAATTAGATTACACTAGCAGACTGATGTTTCACAGTCAAAAAAGTTTTTTTTTTTTTACAAAATTTACACTACTGTTACAACAGATATGAGTGGTGGCACTTAGCAAGTGGGCCTGGCACACACACTGGCAGGCAGGCAACTGCAATTAGATTACACTAGCAGACTGATGTTTCACAGTCAAAAAAGATTTTTTTTTAAAAAAATTACACTACTGTTACAACAGATATGAGTGGTGACACTAGTTGGCAAGTGGGCCTGGCACACACGCTGGCAGGCAGGCAACTGCTATTAGATTACACTAGCAGACTGATGTTTCACAGTCAAAAAAGTTTTTTTTTACAAAATTTACACTACTGTTACAACAGATATGAGTGGTGGCACTGCAGGCAGGCAACTGCAATTAGATTACACTAGCAGACTGATGTTTCACAGTCAAAATTACACAGGCAAAAAAAAACATGTTCTAGCCCTAAAAAGGGCTTTTTGGGGTGCTGTCCTTACAGCAGAGATCAGATGAGTCCTTCAGGACTGTAGTGGACACTGAATACACTAGCCTAGCTATCAATTTCCCTATAAAAATCAGCAGCAGCTACACTATCCCTCCACTCACTAAGAATGCAGGATCAGAATGAATCTAAAATGGCTGCTGTCCAGGAGCTGGGAGGGTCTGGGAGGGAGTGTCTGCTGCTGATTGGCTGAAATGTGTCTGCAGACTGTGAGATACAGGGGGCGGATCGATAGGGGGCAGATCAAACATCGCATATGTTCGCCCGCTGTGGCGAACGTGAACAAGCTATGTTCGCCGGGAACTATTCACCGGCGAACTATTCGGGACATCACTAGTCATGATTGTGTATGAGGTAAAGTGTGAAGCATTTGTAGTAGAGATCTTACCCTTTGCTGGTGCTTAACTAGTTGTTCCCTTAGCTCGTTTGAGGGAGTCAAGATAGAGGAAGGAGGACAGTGAGGAGAATTGGTGGTGCACTGAGGCAAGTGAACAAATAAACAGAATTAACATTAACACAAATGTGTAAGTAAACAAATTTAACATAAAAAAAATAATATTTCTACCAAATACAATATGAAAATGATTCCTAGATAACAATGAATATTGTAGAATTAAAAATATCAGTGACACGGGGGAATGGATTACTGGCAATTTACTTGCCACACTCTTCCCTATGGGTAGCCCTCCCCGGGGGAAGGGATGCATCTGAAGGTGGAGAGTAAACACGACTACATTAAGAGTTATTAAAATATAACAATTAAGTGGGCCATTTGCTTTTGACATGATCACGTATCATCCGTGGTATCTATCTATGTCAATTTACCAGTTGTATGTACCACTTTGAATGTTCAGGTGGGGTCTGCATCTGCTCCCATGTTATTCAGAGCAGCGGTTAATGCATTCTTTCTTCTTTTCGAAACTGTCACCCATTTGGGGCGTTGAGGTCAAGGGGGAGGGTTTCTTTGGGCTCTGTTATCTTTGGAGTTGTCCTGTAATGAAGGTAGAGATGGCTGGGAGATTTCCAGTTGTCTGCAGAATTGCTCCAGATCTTCTGAGTGCCTGTATATGAATGTCTTGTCCTCTTTTATGACTTTGATGGAGAATGGGAAGCCCCATCTGCAGGGAATGCCCAATTCTGTAATATGAAGGGTAAGATACCTTGCTTCTTTGCGTTTTGCTAGTGTTATAGGCCTGAGATCTGTAGAGATCTGAAGGAAGTCTTCTCCAAATGTGATGGGTGATTTTTTTCCTAGCGTCTTGCAGGGGTCCTGTCTTTATCGCCCTTAAAGCTCTATGAGCTCTGTTTATTATGATGTTTTCATTGTTGCCCAGTTCTAGTAGGTATTTAAACAGGTTCTGCAGATAAGGTGGTATCTGGGCAGGTAGAATCTTCTCAGGTACTCCCCTGATACTTAGATTCTGGCGGCAACCCCTGTTGTCCAGGTCTTCCACTTGAAATTGTAATTAGAAAATAGTAGTATTCTGCTGTTCGGAGCGGAATCTATAGAAGATTGGGTGTCCTGTGTTAAAAAGTCAACTATGTCCTCCTCAGAACTTTTTGAGTTCATGGGACGTGGCCTCTAAACACTGGGCATTATTCTATGGCCAAAGGGAATCACAGCACCACGACCACGACGGCACCTGCGGGGTGGCCTGCATCTGCCTGTCATTTTTTTTTGTACACTTACACTACTATTAAACAAGATATGAGTGGTGGCACTGGGCAAGTGGGCACAGTATACGCTGTGAGCCTGACACAAAAAAGCAGACTGATGTTTCACAGTCCAAAAAGTTTTTATTTTTTTAAATGTACACTTACACTACTATTAAACAAGATATGAGTGGTGCCACTGGGCAAGTGGGCACAGTATACGCTGTGAGCCTGGCACACACGCTGGCAGGCAGGCAACTGCAATTCAATTACACTAGCAGACTGATATTTCACAGTCAAAAAAGTTTTTTTTTTAAAAATTTACACTACTGTTACAACAGATATGAGTGGTGGCACTAGTTGGCAAGTGGGCCTGGTACACACGCTGGCAGGCAGGCAGGCAGGCAACTGCAATTAGATTACACTAGCAGACTGATGTTTCACAGTCAAAAAATTTTTTTTTTTAAGAATGTACACTACTGTTAGAACAGATATGAGTGGTGGCACTTAGCAAGTGGGCCTAGCACACACGCTGGCAGGCAGGCAACTGCAATTAGATTACACTAGCAGACTGATGTTTCACAGTCAAAAAAGTTTTTTTTTTTTTTAAATTTACATTACTGTTATAACAGATATAAGTGGTGGCACTAGTTGGCAAGTGGGCCTGGCACACACGCTGGCAGGCAGGCAACTACAATTAGATTACACTAGCAGACTGATGTTTCACAGTCAAAAAAAGTTTTTTTAAAAAAATTTTACACTACTGTTACAATAGATTTGAGTGGTGACACTAGTTGGCAAGTGGGCCTGGCACACACGCTGGCAGGCAGGCAACTGCAATTCGATTACACTAGCAGACTGATGTTTCTGTAAGGAGGTTATTATCCCTTTAAGGAGCTCAGCTGCAGATTACTTTTTTATCTATGAGTTGGTGAATGCAGTAAGTAATACACAGTTTATTTATAGAAACAGTAGTAGTAAACCTGGTTTTGTTTGTGTCACTGAGGTTTTAGAATCCCCCTATGTATGAAGGGTATCTTTGTAGCAGTGAGTTTGATTAATATTGCAAGCAAGCAAGTATATGGTTTAAAGTCTGTAACAAGTATGAAGTTGTACAGATTAGAGTTAATCCCAGAGTTTCAGTTTCTTTGAAGTTCAGGCTTTTTTAGTTATATGATGAGTTTCAAAGGCTGTATAAATGAATACCTTAATGATCATGCAGGATATGTAATTGATATTACTTTTCTTCAGAGTAATGATTACTTGGTATTAAACAGTTCATCAATGAGTTTTGTTAGATAAGCGATGTTAATTTTACCTTATTTATTCCTTGCTGTATGTGGCTGATTTACACTGCAGCCGGTTGATCAGGTTCTGTCCGCGGCGTTCCCCTGCAGCGTGTGATGGCGGAAACCTGTGTTGGGGGAGGGTACAGCTCCTGTGTGTGGCTGAAGCAGAGATGCCGATATGGTAACGAACAGGCTGACTGTGAAACTTACAAGGCAGAGACAGCAGTGGTGAGAGTTGTGAAATCCTTATCGCTTGATTGTAGTTCAGTATAATTCATCTAAGTTTTGATGAGATGAGTTGCAGATCGTTTGGCGTATTTAGCCACAGACGATTTAGTTAAATTTGTCCTTGTGAGACTGGAAAATAGTTGAACAGTGGATTTATCCCTTCTCAGGTGTATTTCAAGTTTAGCTCAGGTCTTCAGGTGCTTGTTAAGTCAAACAAGAATTACTAAGCAGTGATTGCCAGGAAGTTGCAGGATTTTAACAGGAAAGCAACCAATAGGTGGAGAGAAAAGAATGTTACTGCTTAAAGGTACACTGTCCCTGACATGACCCCCCCACTAAGGGAGCTGTTCCACAGCTACCGGACGAGGACGATCTGGGTGTCTCCGATGGAAAGCAGAAAGCAATCTGGGAGCTTTGAGGTTGGAAGCAGGTTCCCAAGAGTCTTCATCTGATGAGAAGTTTTTCCAGCGTATCAAATACTGTAATTTGCCAGAGCGCATACGAGAGTCCAATATGGAATGAACCTCATACTCATTAGGATCCAAAACAGTTGGAGGTGGAGGAAGTAAAGTGCTGGTGTCACGTAATTCTCCATAAGGCTTTAATAAAGATACATGTATGGTGGGATGGATCTTTAAATTATCAGGAAGTTCTAAAGTAACTGCATTTTGATTTACTATTCGTTTTATTGAATAAGGTCCAATGTAAAGACTTGCCATCTTCTTGCTTGGGATCTGTAGTCTAAGATTCTTTGTGGACAACCAAACTTTGTCTCCAATGGAATATGCTGGGGGTACCCTTCTACGAAGATCATAATACTTCTTTTGGACATCCTGGGCATCTTTAATATTTTGATGTATATAGTTAAAGTTATCCACAAGGGAGTTATGCAAATCATCCACTAAAGGTGAATCAATGGTTTCTTGTGTGGATAGTGCAAAAGTTGGATGGTACCCATAGTTCGCGTAAAAGGGAGTAAGTTTCGTAGAGGAGTTAACCGAATTATTATAAGCGAACTCTGCCATGGACAGGTAATCCATCCAGTCGTTTTGATGATAAGCACAAAAGCATCTTAGGTACTGTTCCAACCACTGGTTAATTCACTCTGCTTGGCCATTTGTCTGCGGATGAAAGGATGTAGAAAACCTGTGATCCATGTGCGTTAATTTGCAGAGGTTGGTCCAAAAACGAGAGGTAAACTGGGAACCTCTGTCAGTTGTGAGAGTTGGTGGTATTCCATGTAGTCTGACTATATGGTGCAAAAAGAGTTGAACTGTCTCTGATGAGGTTGGGAGTTTATGGTATGGCAGGAAATGTGCCATCTTTGTGAAAATATCCACAACAACAAAAATTGTAGTTTGACTCTTAGATATTGGTAAGTCCACAATAAAATCCATGGACAAATGTTGCCATGGTTTTGTAGGAGCTGGGAGAGACATGAGCAATCCATATGGAGGTTTTTTTTCAGATTTGGAGGTAGTGCAAATTAAACAGGTTTTAACATACTGGTGTATAGTTTTATCCATCTTGGGCCACCAGAAGGTTCTCTTAATAAGTTCTGATGTTCTTCGGAAGCCTGGATGACCAGAGAGTGGTGAATCATGTAATATCTTCAGTATAGTCGATCTCATGCCTTGGGGTACATATATTTTATCACCATGATATAGAACCCCGGATTTAGTTGTAAGAGTGGGATGCTCGGATGTGACATCTTTTCTGTCCTTGATTGTGTGTTCTTTGAGTTGTGACATAAGGGAAGACGTTAATCCTATAAATCTTTCTTTTGGTATTATATCAGCGTTGATGTACTCATTTTCTGGCTTTACTGGTAAACGTGACAAAGCATCAGCTTTCCCATTCTTATTAGCTGGTCTGTAGATGATGTTGAAAGAGAATCTAGAGAAATACAAGCTCCATCTGACTTGTCTCGCAGAAAGAGTCTTGTTGCTTTGTAAGTATTGGAGGTTTTTGTGGTCAGTAAAAATCTTAATGGGGTATTTTGTACCCTCTAGTAAGTGTCTCCAATGTTCTAGGGAGAGTTTTATCGCTAACAGCTCTTTGTCCCCAATCGGATAGTTCCTCTCAGCTGAAGACATGACTTTAGAATAGTAAGAAATTGGGTGAATGGGACAATCCGGTGAAGTCTGTTGTGATAGTATTGCTCCTATGGCGTAATCGGAGGAATCTACTTCTAGTACATAATACGAGGATGGGTCAGGAAACCTCAAGATAGGTGCGGAAATGAAACAGTTCTTTAAGGTTTGGAAAGCTGAGTTAGCGTCTGGAGTCCAGTGGAATACAACAGATGAACTAGTAAGTCTGGAAAGTGGTTTTGCAAGTTTTGAGAAGTTTTTTATAAATTTCCTGTAGTAGTTGGAAAACCCAAGAAATCTCTGGAGATCTTTTTTGGTTTTTGGTGTAGGCCAATTCTTCACAGCATCCACCTTTTCTTTCTGCATTTCTATGCCAAAAGGTGAAATGTTATAGCCGAGGAATGACACTCTGTCGGTGTGGAACATGCATTTTTCTAGTTTTGCGAAAAGCTTATGTTGTCGTAACCTGGAGAGGACACTCCTCACATGTGAGACATGATCTGTATAAGATTTAGAATAAATTAAAATGTCGTCTAAGTAGACGACAACACAAATGTCGAGGAGGTCACGAAAAATGTCATTTATGTAATGCTGGAATGTGGCGGGAGCGTTACACAAGCCAAAAGGCATGACCAAATATTCGTACAACCCATACCTGGTTCTGAACGCTGTAAGCCATTCATGACCTTCTTTAATTCTTATCAGGTTGTACGCTCCTCTTAAATCAAGTTTAGAGTATATAGTGGCTTCCGAGAGACGCTCAATTAACTCGGGTATTAGAGGGAGTGGATAACGGTTTTTTATCGTAACTTTGTTCAGTTGCCGGTAATCGATGATAGGCCTGAGACTTGAATCTTTATTTCGGACAAAGAAGATGCCTGCACCAGCTGGTGAGGTTGAGGCCCTGATAAACCCCTTCCTGAGGTTTTCTTCTAAGTATGTCTTTAAATGATCCAATTCGGGTTGACTCAGAGGATAGAGGTGTCCGTAGGGTATAGTTGCTCCAGGTTGAAGTTCTATCGGGCAGTCATACGGACGATGTGGTGGTAGAGTTTCTGACTCAGTTTTACTGAAAACATCGGAATAGTCAGAATATTCGACAGGCAAAGCCGGAATATTGGTATCAGTATTTAACAGGATTTTATCTTGATTGCAATTATGTAAACAATATTGCGAGTTAAATGACACTTGATAGGGAGACCATTTTATTTGGGGGTTGTGGTGCTGCAACCATTTAATACCTAGAACAACAGGGAAATGAGGAGAAGGTAATACATCAAAAGAAAGTAATTCACTATGACCAGCAACAGAAACCTTTATGGGTATGGTGTGGTGAGTTATTGGACCAGTAGTGATTGTAGAACCATCAATGACACGGACACAAATGGGGTTTGCTTTTTGAATGATTGGAATTTTATTTGATTTTACAGTTTCTAAATCAATGATGCTTCCGTAGGCTCCAGAATCAATAATTCCATCAAGTGTCAACTGGCTTTGGTCCCACTGTAGGGAAAGAGATAAAATGCAGTAAACAGATTTGTTAGCGTTAATGACTGATGTATAGACACTTTTTAACTTACTCCGTTTATTTTTTTGTAGTGTAGGGCAATCTTGTACTGTATGTGTAGGGTTGGCACAGTACATACATAAAGATTTAAGCCTTCTTCGGAGTCGTTCCTCAGGAGTTAAAGGGCCTCTTATTATTCCAATTTCCATGGGTTGATCCAACTGTTTAGTTGTGGAGGGAGCCTCCCTGGTTGGTAGAAAAGTAGAAGGTCTAGGACGAGCATCTATTGCATAGCGCTCTGCGCGTCTCTCACGTAACCTGCGGTCCATTAAGGTGGCTGTACGCATGAGTGCTTCCAAAGATTTGGGTAGTTCAATCCGAGCTAGCTCATCCTTTAAATTATCAGCCAGACCAAGCCTGAATTGGTTCCTGAGAGCCACTTGGTTCCATTGTGAGTCTGTAGCATACAATTTAAAATCAGTTATGTAGTCCTCCACTGGTCTCTTACCTTGTTTTAGATTCCTCATGAAGGATTCAGCTGTGAGTTGAACGTCAGTGTCCTGGTATAATTCATCCAAGGAAGTAAAGAAATCCTCTAAGCTTCCCAGTAGGGGGTCATCTGTTTCACAGAGGTTGTCTGCCCACGTGCGAGGCTCACCCCTGAGGAAAGAAATTGTACTCAAAACTTTAACCCTCTCAGTAGGGTATGTTCTAGGCTTTAGATTGAATAGCAATTGACAGGAGTTCTTAAACTGTCTGTAAAGTTTACGATTCCCAGAGAATGGCTCTGGAAGCGCAATCTGTGGTTCTGGGGTTAAATCATGATGTGAGGGTCTAGTCGAAATGGAATCCCTAATAATGTTCCTGAGGGATTGATTTTCGATTTGTAAGTCATGCACTGCTTGTGCTAGTTGATCTACCTTCTGTGTGAGGTTATACACTACTTGAGGAAGCTCTGCTGGTTCCATACTGATGGCTTAGTAATTATGTAAGGAGGTTATTATCCCTTTAAGGAGCTCAGCTGCAGATTACTTATTTATCTATGAGTTGGTGAATGCAGTAAGTAATACACAGTTTATTTATAGAAACAGTAGTAGTAAACCTGGTTTTGTTTGTGTCACTGAGGTTTTAGAATCCCCCTATGTATGAAGGGTATCTTTGTAGCAGTGAGTTTGATTAATATTGCAAGCAAGCAAGTATATGGTTTAAAGTCTGTAACAAGTATGAAGTTGTACAGATTAGAGTTAATCCCAGAGTTTCAGTTTCTTTGAAGTTCAGGCTTTTTTAGTTATATGATGAGTTTCAAAGGCTGTATAAACGAATACCTTAATGATCATGCAGGATATGTAATTGATATTACTTTTCTTCAGAGTAATGATTACTTGGTATTAAACAGTTCATCAATGAGTTTTGTTAGATAAGCGATGTTAATTTTACCTTATTTATTCCTTGCTGTATGTGGCTGATTTACACTGCAGCCGGTTGATCAGGTTCTGTCCGCGGCGTTCCCCTGCAGCGTGTGATGGCGGAAACCTGTGTTGGGGGAAGGTACAGCTCCTGTGTGTGGCTGAAGCAGAGATGCCGATATGGTAACGAACAGGCTGACTGTGAAACTTACAAGGCAGAGACAGCAGTGGTGAGAGTTGTGAAATCCTTATCGCTTGATTGTAGTTCAGTATAATTCATCTAAGTTTTGATGAGATGAGTTGCAGATCGTTTGGCGTATTTAGCCACAGACGATTTAGTTAAATTTGTCCTTGTGAGACTGGAAAATAGATGAACAGTGGATTTATCCCTTCTCAGGTGTATTTCAAGCTTAGCTCAGGTCTTCAGGTGCTTGTTAAGTCAAACAAGAATTACTAAGCAGTGATTGCCAGGAAGTTGCAGGATTTTAACAGGAAAGCAACCAATAGGTGGAGAGAAAAGAATGTTACTGCTTAAAGGTACAGTGTCCCTGACAGTTTCACAGTCAAAAAAGTTTTTTAAAAAAAATTTACACTACTGTTATAACAGATATGAGTGGTGGCACTACTTGGCAAGTGGGCCTGGCACACACGCTGGCAGGCAGGCAACTGCAATTAGATTACACTAGCAGACTGATGTTTCACAGTCAAAAATGTTTTTTAAAAAAAAAATTACACTACTGTTACAACAGATATGAGTGGTGGCACTGGTTGGCAAGTGGGCCTGGCACACACGCTGGCAGGCAGGCAACTGCAATTAGATTACACTAGCAGACTGATGTTTCACAGTCAAAAAAGTTTTTTTTTTTAATTTACACTACTGTTGCAACAGATATGAGTGGTGGCACTTAGCAAGTGGGCCTGGCACACACGCTGGCAGGCAGGCAAGTGCAATTAGATTACACTAGCAGACTGATGTTTCACAGTCAAAAAAGTTTTTTTTTACAAAATTTACACTACTGTTACAACAGATGTGAGTGGTGGCACTAGTTGGCAAGTGGGCCTGGCACACACGCTGGCAGGCAGGCAACTGCAATTAGATTACACTAGCAGACTGATGTTTCACAGTCAAAAAAATTTTTTAAAAAAATTTACACTACTGTTACAACAGATATGAGTGGTGGCACTAGTTGGCAAGTGGGCCTGGCACACACACTGGCAGGCAGGCAACTGCAATTAGATTACACTAGCAGACTGATGTTTCACAGTCAAAAAAGTTTTTTTTTTTTTAAATTTACACTACTGTTACAACAGATATGAGTGGTGGCACTTAGCAAGTGGGCCTGGCACACACTCTGGCAGGCAGGCAACTGCAATTAGATTACACTAGCAGACTGATGTTTCACAGTCAAAAATGTTTTTTTTTTAAATTTACACTACTGTTACAACAGTTATGAGTGGTGGCACTAGTTGGCAAGTGGGCCTGGCACACATGCTGGCAGGCAGGCAACTGCTATTAGATTACACTAGCAGACTGATGTTTCACAGTCAAAAATGTTTTTTTTTTTAAATTTACACTACTGTTACAACAGTTATGAGTGGTGGCACTAGTTGGCAAGTGGGCCTGGCACACACGATGGCAGGCAGGCAACTGCTATTAGATTACACTAGCAGACTGATGTTTCACAGTCAAAAAATTTTTTTTTTAAATTTACACTACTGTTACAACATATATGAGTGGTGGCACTAGTTGGCAAGTGGGCCTGGCACACACGCTGGCAGGCAACTGCAATTAGATTACACTAGCAGACTGATGTTTCACAGTCAAAAAAGTTTGTTTTTTTTTACAAAATTTACACTACTGTTACAACAGATATGAGTGGTGGCACTTAGCAAGTGGGCCTGGCACACACACTGGCAGGCAGGCAGGCAACTGCAATTAGATTACACTAGCAGACTGATGTTTCACAGTCAAAAAAGATTTTTTTTTAAAAAAATTACACTACTGTTACAACAGATATGAGTGGTGACACTAGTTGGCAAGTGGGCCTGGCACACACGCTGGCAGGCAGGCAACTGCTATTAGATTACACTAGCAAACTGATGTTTCACAGTCAAAAAAGTTTTTTTTTACAAAATTTACACTACTGTTACAACAGATATGAGTGGTGGCACTGCAGGCAGGCAACTGCAATTAGATTACACTAGCAGACTGATGTTTCACAGGCAAAATTACACAGGCAAAAAAAAACATGTTCTAGCCCTAAAAAGGGCTTTTTGGGGTGCTGTCCTTACAGCAGAGATCAGATGAGTCCTTCAGGACTGTAGTGGACACTGAATACACTAGCCTAGCTATCAATTTCCCTATAAAAATCAGCAGCAGCTACACTATCCCTCCACT
Organism: Bombina bombina; assembly: GCF_027579735.1. Lineage (NCBI taxonomy): Eukaryota > Metazoa > Chordata > Amphibia > Anura > Bombinatoridae > Bombina > Bombina bombina. The sequence goes on from NC_069499.1 coordinate 998,978,997, forward strand.
CACTAAGAATGCAGGATCAGAATGAATCTAAAATGGCTGCTGTCCAGGAGCTGGGAGGGTCTGGGAGGGAGTGTCTGCTGCTGATTGGCTGAAATGTGTCTGCAGACTGTGAGATACAGGGGGCGGATCGATAGGGGGCGGATCAAACATCGCATATGTTCGCCCGCTGTGGCGAACGTGAACAAGCTATGTTCGCCGGGAACTATTCACCGGCGAACTATTCGGGACATCACTAGTCATGATTGTGTATGAGGTAAAGTGTGAAGCATTTGTAGTAGAGATCTTACCCTTTGCTGGTGCTTAACTAGTTGTTCCCTTAGCTCGTTTGAGGGAGTCAAGATAGAGGAAGGAGGACAGTGAGGAGAATTGGTGGTGCACTGAGGCAAGTGAACAAATAAACAGAATTAACATTAACACAAATGTGTAAGTAAACAAATTTAACATAAAAAAAATAATATTTCTACCAAATACAATATGAAAATGATTCCTAGATAACAATGAATATTGTAGAATTAAAAATATCAGTGACACGGGGGAATGGATTACTGGCAATTTACTTGCCACACTCTTCCCTATGGGTAGCCCTCCCCGGGGAAGGGATGCATCTGAAGGTGGAGAGTAAACACGACTACATTAAGAGTTATTAAAATATAACAATTAAGTGGGCCATTTGCTTTTGACATGATCACGTATCATCCGTGGTATCTATCTATGTCAATTTACCAGTTGTATGTACCACTTTGAATGTTCAGGTGGGGTCTGCATCTGCTCCCATGTTATTCAGAGCAGCGGTTAATGCGTTCTTTCTTCTTTTCGAAACTGTCACCCATTTGGGGCGTTGAGGTCAAGGGGGAGGGTTTCTTTGGGCTCTGTTATCTTTGGAGTTGTCCTGTAATGAAGGTAGAGATGGCTGGGAGATTTCCAGTTGTCTGCAGAATTGCTCTAGATCTTCTGAGTGCCTGTATATGAATGTCTTGTCCTCTTTTATGACTTTGATGGAGAATGGGAAGCCCCATCTGTAGGGAATGCCCAATTCTGTAATATGAAGGGTAAGATACCTTGCTTCTTTGCGTTTTGCTTGTGTTATAGGCCTGAGATCTGTAGAGATCTGAAGAAAGTCTTCTCCAAATGTGATGGGTGATTTTTTTCCTAGCGTCTTGCAGGGGTCCTGTCTTTATCGCCCTTAAAGCTCTATGAGCTCTGTTTATTATGATTTTTTCATTGTTGCCCAGTTCTAGTAGGTATTTAAACAGGTTCTGCAGATAAGGTGGTATCTGGGCAGGTAGAATCTTCTCAGGTACTCCCCTGATACTTAGATTCTGGTGGCAACCCCTGTTGTCCAGGTCTTCCACTTGAAATTGTAATTAGAAAATAGTAGTATTCTGCTGTTGTAAAATTAAAGTCTAATGCCTAGATTACGAGTTCTGCGTTAGCTTTAAAAAGCAGCGTTAAGGGGTCCTAACGCTGCTTTTTAACGCCCGCTGGTATTACGAGTATGGCAGGTACAGGTGTACCGCTCACTTTTCTTCCGCGACTTTTGGCTACCACAAATCCCCTTACGTCAATTGCGTATCCTATCTTTTTAATGGGATTTGCCTAACGCTGGTATTACAAGTCTTGGAGCAAGTGAGCAGTACAGCCTCTACCTCCAAGACTCCTACTGCATAAAAAAGTCAGTAGTTAAGAGTTTTATGGGCTAACGCTGGAACATAAAGCTCTTAACTACAATGCTACAAAGTACACTAACACCCATATACTACCTATGAACCCCTAAACCGAGGCCCCCCCACATCGCAAACACTATAATAAAATTATTTAACGCCTAATCTGCCGACCGGACATCGCCGCCACCTACATTATACCTATGAACCTCTAATCTGCTGTCCCTAACATCGCTGACACCTACATTATAATTAATAACCCCTAATCTGCCGCCCCCAATGTCGCCGCCACCTACCAACACTTATTAACTCCTAATCTGCCGACCGGACATCGCTGCCACTATAATAAATGTATTAACCCCTAAACCGCTGCAATCCCGCCTTGCAAACACTATAATACATTTTATTAACCCCTAACCTGCCCCCCCAATGTCGCCGCCACCTACAATTATTAACCCCTAATCTTGCGACCCCAATGTCGCCGCTACTATAATAAAGTTATTAACCCCCTAAACCTAAGTCTAACCCTAACCCTAAAACCCCCTAACTTAAATATAATTTAAATAAAATGAAATAAAATTACTATTATTAAATAAAGTATTCCTATTTAAAGCTAAATACTTACCTGTAAAATAAACCCTAAAATAGCTACAATATAACTAATAATTATATTGTAGCTATTTTAGGATTTATATTTATTTTACAAAATAAAAAAATGCCCTACCCTATTCTAAATTACAACGTAATCAGCTCTTTTACCAGCCCTTAAAAGGGCTTTTTGCGGGGCATTGCCCCAAAGTAATCAGCTCTTTTACCTGTAAAAAAAAATAAAAGACCCCCCCAACATTAAAACCCACCACCCACAAACCCCTACTCTAAAACCAACCCGATCCCCCCTTAAAAAAAACTAACACTAACCCCCTGAAGATCACCCTACCTTGAGCCGTGTTCACCCAGCCGGGCCAAATTCTTCATCCAATCCGGGCGATGTGGTCCTCCATCCGGCAGAAGTCTTCATCAAAGCGGGGCAGAAGAGGTCCTCCATCCGGCAGAAGTCTTCATCCATCCACGGCTCCATCTTCAAGACCTCCGATGCGGAACATCCTCCTTGGCCGACGGACTTAGATTAGGTGTAATTAGATTAAAATTCTTTTAATATTTTTTTATTTTTTGTAATTTAGTGTTTGTTTTTGTACTTTAGTTTAGTTTATTTAATTGTATTTTAGTTTAGATAATTGTAGTTAATTTATTTAATTAATTTATTGATAGTGTAGTGTTAGGTGTATTTGTAACTTAGGTTAGGATTTATTTTACAGGTAATTTTGTAATTATTTTAACTAGGTAGCTATTAAATGGTTATTAACTATTTAATAGCTATTCTACCTAGTTAAAATAAATACACAGTTGCCTGTAAAATAAATATAAATCCTAAAATAGATACAAAGTAACTATTAGTTATATTGTAGCTATCTTACGGTTTATTTTATAGGTAAGTATTTAGTTTTAAATAGGATTAATTTATTTAATTATAGTAATTTTATTTCGTTTTATTTAAATTATATTTAATTTAGGGGGGTGTTAGGGTTAGGGTTAGACTTAGGTTTAGGGGTTAATAACTTTATTATAGTGGCAGCCACGTTGGGGGCGGGAGATTAGGGGTTAATAATTGTAGGTAGGTGGCGGCGACGTTGGGAGGCAGATTAGGGGTTAATAAAATTTATTATAGTATTTGCAAGGCGGGAGTGCGGCAGTTTAGGGGTTATTACATTTATTATAGTGGCGGCGATGTCCGGTCGGCAGATTAGGGGTTAATAAGTGTAGGTAGGTGCCGGCGACGTTGGGGGTGGAAGATTAGGGGTTAATAAATATAATATAGGTGTCGGCGATGTTAGGGGCAGCAGATTAGGGGTTAATAGGTATAATGTAGGTGGCGGCGGTGTCCGGAGCGGAAGATTAGGGGCTAATAGTGTAATGCAAGTGGCGACGATGTTGGGGGCGGCAGATTAGAGGTTAATAAGTGTAAGGTTAGGGGTGTTTAGACTCGGGGTTCATGTTAGGGTGTTAGGTGTAGACTTGGAAAGTGTTTTTTCCCATAGGAAACAATGGGGCTGCGTTAGGAGCTGAACGCTGCTTTTTTGCAGGTGTTAGGTTTTTTTTTCAGCCAGCTCAGCCCCATTGTATCCTATGGGGAAATCGTGCATGAGCACGTTTTGCCATCTTACCACTACCGTAAGCAACGCTGGTATTACAGGTAAAAGTGGAGCTAAATTATGCTCAACGCTCACTTTTCTGAGGCTAACGCAGCCATTCAGATAACTTATAATACCAGCGTTGTTTAAAGTAAGCGCTGGAAAAAAACGCTCGTTAGCAACTCAAGATTTTACCGACAAAAATCGTAATCTAGGTGATAGTATCTGAGACTTTGGAGGATTCTTCTGCTTGTTCTTCTAATTGCAGGACTCTGTGCCCTAGAGCATTAATAACCTGTTTATCATCTGCCAAACCATCTTTTATTGCTTTACTGACTTGCACCATAAAAGTAGTTAGGTCATCCTTTGTAGGGAGTGAGTTGAGGTCTGCTCTGGTGATTGGAGTAGGGTCACCTTCTAAATTCTGTGGGGTGTTCTCCAGGGTATCAGTGAAGTTTGACAATGGCGTGTCTGTGTTGCATGTATTTGAATTATCAAATGGTTTAAAGAATGCATTGAGCTTTCCCCCACCTGGTGTTGCTGGTTTTGTAATTTGTCTGCTCTAGTTTTGTTCCTTGCAGTTATCTTGGGGAGCTGAGAGGAGATGATGGCTCACTATATTACTGAAATCTTGGAGTTGTACCTATTTGTGTGGTATCTGGTATGTGCTGTGTGAAGAAGATCTTTATATTTTAAATCCACAGTTACTACCAGGCTGAAGCAAATAAGGTACACTTTTATAAAAATATGAATAGCTATGCCAGTCAGTATTATATTTTGCAGGGATGTGCCTTAGGGTCTATAGCAGAGGCGGGATTGGTACGGTGGCGGATGGTCTTAGTATGGCCTAAAGGAAAATTCCACTATCCTTCTCTATGTTCATTAACATGTGTGGGGAGCAATGTCACTTGTCAACTATCTTAAGAGTAACGTTATGTATTCTCAACACGACGTTCCCGATTCTCTTGCTAGGCCTCATATTTTTGCTGTGGGGATCGTATGCTTTTGTATTTATCCCCTTTTTTAATTACCCTGGTGCCGTGCTTGAGGAGTTGGTCGACTTGGAGCCTCTAATGCCGATGGAGCTGCAGTTGCAGTTGCTTCTTCTAATTATTCAGCTGAGCAGTTTACTTAGGCTGCAGTTAGTGCTTCAAGTCTTGTACCGCTCTCCTACGTGATCAGAGTTTTTCAGGTGATTCTGTAAGTGTTTAGGGCATATTAGTATGCCTCAGTAGGACTGTTTTGTTGCTGTTTCCACTAGTTAGGTGGCCCATCCTTACAGATCATTCCGGAGCTTTAGAAAAATGTGGCCATGTTCTTCTCTGGCCAACTCCGTCCCTCAAGTCTAATTTAAAAATCTACTGTTGCCTTTCTATCATCTCAAACCAGTCTGCCCATTTTCCTCTGACCTCTGACATCAACAAGGCATTGTTGTCCACACAACTGCCGCTTACTGCATATTTTTTCTATTTCGGACCATTCTATGTAAACCCTAGAGATGGTTGGGCGTAAAAATCCCAGTAAATCAGCAGTTTTTGAAATACTAAGACCAGCTGTCTGGCACTAACAACCATGCCACGTTCAAAGTCACTTAAATCCCCTTTCTTCCCTATTTTGATGCTCGGTTTGAACTTCAGCATGCTGTCTTCACTACGTCTAGAGGCCTAAATGCATTGAGTTGCTGCCATGTGATTGGATGACTAGCAATTTGTGTTAACAAGCAATTGAACAGCTGGGTCTAATATAGTGGTTGGTGAGTGTATATATTGCACCAAAATACAAAAATACCATCAGATATATGTAGAAATATGTATTTGTGAATCAATAGAACATATTCTTCTATGTGAAGAACATTGGAATGTGAAATATTCATATTTTCATGTCTGGATAGCGTGCTTAAGAAAATGCAATCAGTTTACATGCGAGTAGGGTTTTTTCCCCCCACTTTTTTGCTCCAATTACTTCTATGGGGGAATATGTTAATTTGCATGCAATATTCTAAGTTTGGTTTTTTACAAGTGTCAGTTGAAGCGTGTGAGCGAAAACGTTTTACTTTCAACGTGTGATACAAACACTACCCGACGCGCGCAAAAAGCTTACTTCTAGTGGAGTTATTGCGCGAGTGGGAGTGATAAATATCGCATTCCGGCCCATTTTGTTTAAAGGATCACTAAATACAGTAGAAATTAATAATTGAAAAATACACAGTAAAAAGACACTACAATAGTACTTATTTTAAGTTGTAAATGAGCAGTAGAACATTGGCAAATTACTAAGTTAATTTGTTTTTGTCTCCCCCATATCATGTGACAGCCAACAGCCAATTGCCAATGAATATACTTATATAATGTGCACTTTTGCACATGCTCAGTAGGAGCTGGTGCCTCAGACGTCTGCATATAAATAAAATGTGCATGTTTCAATAATGGAAGTATATTAGAAAGTTTGTTTGTTTTTTAAATTGCATGCATTATTTGGATCATGAAAATGTTGTTTTTACTTTTGTGACTTTAGTTGCAAGTATAAACATTTACACATATATATTCAGACACGATTATTTACATATGTATTTCTTTAGATACATTTTTTATATTTGTGTGTATAAATATATTTAATTAAGGCATATACATATTTAATATCATTTAGATTTAATTTTGAAAAATTTTTACAGACAAGGGGGTCGTTAATCCCTTAAAAGATCTAAGCAAGCAAGAAAACAGTATGTCCAAGATTACAAGTGGAGCGCAATTGATAGCGTAGGGTGCATCTTCTTGAGCTTAGTCCTGCTTTAAGAATAACACATTGGTATAACAAGTGGATAGTAAAAATGTTAACCAGAGAATCTTAAGGCGGCCATCATATTTTTAACATGCACGATACTGTCAATGGAGTGCACAAAAAGGGCTATTAGATCTCATAAGTGGTGAATTAAGTGTTGCGCTAAACAATTATCTCTTGATATGTACATAAAAAAACATATGAACATTATATTGAAATAAACACCTAGATTACGAGTTTTGTGTTAACAAGGGTGCGGTGCTAATGAGCAGTTTATGCTCACCGCTCACTTACAGACATCGTTGGTATTACGGGTTTTTACAAACTCGGCGTTAACCGCAAAAAAAGTGAGCGAAGAGCAAAATTTAGCTCCACATCTCACCTCAATACCAGTGCTGCTTACGTTAGCGGTGAGCAGGTAAAACGTGCTCATGCACGATTTCCCCATAGGAATCAATGGGGTAGAGCCGGCTGGAAAAAAACCTAACACCTGCAGAAAAGCAGCGTAAAGCTCCTAACGCAGCCCCATTGATTCCTATGGGGAAATACTTTTATGTCTACACCTAACACCCTAACATGAACCCCAAGTCTAAACACCCCTAATCTTACACTTAAGAACTCCTAATCTGCTGCCCCCAACATTGCCGAACCCTACATTATATTTATTAACCCCTAATCTGCAGCCCCCAATGTCGCCGCAACCTAACTACATTTATTAACCCCTAATGTGCCGCCCCCAACGTTGCCACCACTATCATAAAGTTATTAACCCCTAAATCTAAGTCTAACCCTAACCCTAACACCCCCTAACTTAAATTTAATTTAAATAAATCTAAATAAAATTAATACAATTCACTAAATTATTCCTATTTAAAACTAAATACTTACCTATAAAATAAACCCTAAGATAGCTACAATATAACTAATAGTTACATTGTAGCTAGCTTAGGGTTAATTTTTATTTTACAGGCAACTTTGTATTTATTTTAACTAGGTACAATAGTTATTAAATAGTTATTAACTACTTAATAACTTCCTAGTTAAAATAAAGACAAATTTACCTGTAAAATAAAACCTAACCTAAGTTACAATTACACCTAACACTACACTATAATTAAATAAATTAACTAAACTAAATACAATTAATTACAATTTAAAAAATTATCTAAAGTACGAAAAAAAACACTAAACACAGAAAATAATAAAATAATTACAATATTTTTAAACTAATTACACCTACTCTAATCCCCCCAACAAAATAAAAAAGCCCCCCAAAATTAAAAAGCCCTACCCTACACTAAATTACAAATAGCCCTTAAAAGAGCCTTTTGCGGAGCATTGCCCCAAAGTAATCAGCTGTTTTACCTGTAAAAAAACAATTACAAATACCCCCCAACATTAAAACCCACCACCCACACAACCAACCCTACTCTAAAACCCACTTAATCTCCCCTTAAAAAACACTAACCCCCTGAAGATCACCCTACCGTGAGACATCTTCACCCCGGGCAGAAGTGGTCCTCCAGACTGGCAGAAGTCTTCATCCAGACGGCATCTTCTATCTTCATCCATCCGGCGCGGAGCGGGTCCATCTTCAAGACATCTGATGCGGAGCATCCTCTTCTTTCTTCGTCCAATGACTGAATGAAGGTTCCTTTAAATAACATCATCCAAGATGGCACCCCTTCAATTCCGATTGGCTGATAGAATTCTATCAGCCAATTGAAATTAAGGTAGAAAAAATCCTATTGGCTGATGCAAACAGCCAATAGGATTGAGCTTGCATTCTATTGGCTGATTGGAACAGCCAATAGAATGTCAGCTCAATCCTATTGGCTGATTGGATCAGCCAATAGGATTAAAGTTCAATCCTATTGGCTAATTGCATCAGCCAATAGGATTTTTTCTACCTTAATTCCGTTGTAATTAATTGTTGTAATTAATTGTATTTAGTTTAGGTAATTAATTTAATTATAGTGTAGTGTTAGATGTAATTGTAACTTAGGTTTTATTTTACAGGTAAATTTGTCTTTATTTTAACTAGGTAGTTATTAAATAGTTAATAACTATTTAATAACTATTGTACCTAGTTAAAATAAATACAAAGTTGCCTGTAAAATAAAAATAAACCCTAAGATAGCTACAATGTAACTATTAGTTATATTGTAGCTAGCTTAGGGTTTATTTTATCGATAAGTATTTAGTTTTAAATAGGAATAATTTAGCTAATTATAGTAATTTTATTTAGATTTATTGTAATTATATTTAAGTTAGGGGGGGTTAGGGTTAGACTTAGATTTAGGGGTTAATACATTTATTATAGTGGCAGCAACGTTGGGGTCGGCAGATTAGGGGTTAATAAATGTAGGTAGGTGTCGGCGATGTTAGGGCCGGCAGATTAGGGGTTAATAATATTTAAATAGTGTTTGCGATGCGGGAGTGCGGCGGTTTAGGGGTTAATATATTTATTATACTGGCGGCGATGTCCGGTTCGGCAGATTAGGGGTTAAAAATTGTATTTTAGTGTTTTCGATGTGGGAGGGCCTTGGTTTAGGGGTTAATAGGTAGTTTATGGGTGTTAGTGTACTTTTTAGCACTTTAGTTAAGAGTTTTATGCTACGGCGTAGTGTAAAATTCTTAACTACTGACTTTAAAATGCGGTACCAGTCTTGACAGGAGAGGGTCTACCGCTCACTTTTGGTTAGACTCGCAATACCGGCGCTATGCAAGTCCCATTGAAAATATAGGATACGCAATTGACGTAAGTGGATTTGCAGTATTTCCGAGTCTGGCCAAAAAAGTGAGCGGTGAGCCTGTCATTTCAAGACTCGTAAAAACCAGCGGGCGTTAAAAAGCAGCGTTGGGACCTCTCAACGCTGCTTTTTAACCCTAATGCACAACTTGTAATCTAGCTGAAAGTATTTTCGTTATAATTATACTTATTGCATCTAAAACAAATGGTATTATTGACTACAAGGGGAGAGATTACATATGCGGTGCAAACTTCAGTGTAACTGCTAAAACCCGCAATGCCCGTAATTTAACCTCGCACATCGGGTAATCACATATATGGCGCCGGCAGTTCATAAAGTGCTGTAAGTCGGATAAACTAGCGATGTCCAGAAATGTGCGTAAATACAAATTTCTGGAGTCGCCAGTGACTTACGGCACTTTAGAAACTGCCTGCGCCTAAGAAAATAAAAAAATGTAAAATCTCCCGAAAAAGTCTAACACGTCTCCCAAAAATAAACCCGACACGTAAAACCCCTATATCCACCATCAAACCCACATTGGAGCTAATAATAAAAGTATTAACCTCTAAAACGACAACCTCCCACAACGCAATATGCCTAATTAAACTATTAACCAAAAGAAACACAAAAGGTGAGAGTTGCACACTAATGAGTAATTAACTAGAGAACAGGTGCTTCCTAGAAAGATACATATGAGAACAACATAGAAAAGGAAGTGGGGATTTCACAATAAGAAATTCCCAAAAGTCTAGGTAAATCCAGCACAACTGTAAAATTGAATAAAAGCGCTACAAAAAGCTTGTATGTCAAAAACAATGTAAATATTTATTAAACAAATGCACAATACACACATTCACATTCATACAGGGGATCCCACACAAAGCAGTATTAATGAAGTACTGGCCAAAAAATTATTATCTGGTGCACCAGGGGAAATAGACCAAAAACAGTCCATTTAAAACTTGCAGGTATTTGTAATCCAATAAGTGCAGCGTTAATGCAAGAAATGGATGCAGTTATACAGTCCCCGGTGTATAAAAACCAGTTACTTCAGACTTGAACCCCCAGAGTTACTGAGTCGGTTGGTGCTTAAAAGACATAGCATAGGAGGAGCAATAGAAACACGCGTCTTTATTCACAGGTGCTGTATTCCTTTAAGACAGTGATATTCGGTGTACAGATGCGTATAACATATTCTACCTGTATTTGTTCACGCGGTCGCTCCTCCTAGCTGCCTTGTACATGGAGTGTCCAGACATCAGGGGTAAGTCACGATGAGCAGGGGATCTGCTGTAAGGGCTGCCAAGCACGACGAGTCCAAATGCTCGTTTCGCTCCTTCAGTCAGTGCAGCATGGAGCTTCTTCCAGGTGCTAACGACACCTTGATTACCTGCCTTTTTATTGGATACCGGTTTCCAGAGTCCTTTCAATTTGATGAAATTTATGTCAATCACAATTAGCCGTTGTTGCAATGTCTTTGCAATTGTTACTTTTAAAATACAGCTAAATTAAGGGCTTCTCAAGTAACCAAGGTGAGGTATTCAATAGCAGAAGTTGGTTGTATACAATTAAATGATTCAAATACTCACTCACACACACATCCGCAACAAATCATATATACAAAATATGCTAAAAACAGTTTTATTTGAATACACCATTGTGCAATATTTAAAAGACAATACTTAATTATAATGTTATGTGTGTCAAATTATTCTAACAGCAAATATGTGCATTTTAGCTCATCATAGTAGTATATATTTACACTTTTGATTTATTTTATTAATTTTGAGAACCCACTATCCATACACATATGGAAATAAATGGAGATGTGCAGATAAAGTAAGGTATAAGGAATTAGCCTAAAAAGGAAGCAAATTCCAATTTTTCATTTAGGCCATTAGGAGATAGAGTGTTTAGTTTGTACATCCATCTTGTTTCTTTTTGTAAAAGAATTTTATCAATGTCCCCCCCGCGCATGCTCAGTTTGACTGATTCTATTCCAATGAAGTGGAGTTCATCAATTTTTGATTCGTGAAATTGAGCAAAATGTCTCGCCACTGGGCTGTCAATATTGAATTCCTTTATATCGTCTCTATGTTCTGTAATGCGGGAGCGTAATTCTCTAAAAGTTTTACCCACATAAAAGCATTTACACGAGCAATAGAGAAGATATATGACTCCTTTTGTGGAACAATTAATAAAAGAATTGATTTTATATGTGACACCTGTATTCGTGCTAAAAGTCTTAGTTTTCTGCACGAATTGACAGCAGACACAGTGATTACAGGGGGAACTGCCGACTATTTTTTGGGCATTGCGTTCTAACCAGTTAGATGTAGGCACTTTGTTAAATTCGCTCTTAACAAGGAGATCTTTCAAATTGTTAGGTCTCCTTGCTGTCATTAGGGGATAGTCCCCCACATGTTGGTGTAATGTAGAGTCATTAGTCAGCAAATGCCAGTTATTGTTAAGAATACTTTTAACTTTACTCCAATGGGCATTATATTTAGTAATAAATCTGATTTTAGTGTCTTCCACATTCTCACTTTTGGTATTCTTTTTGTACAGAAGATCTTTTCTTTGATGCTGAGATGCTTTATAGAGTGCTCTTTTTACACATCTTTTTGAATAGCCTCTCTCAAGGAAACGAGTCGCCATATCTTTGGCCTGTTGTTTAAAGGTTTGATCTCCAGAGCAGATTCTGCGAAGGCGCAGAAATTGCCCATAGGGAATACCCCTCTTAAGATTTTCAGGATGATGACTCGTTCCCAAAAGAAGGCTATTAGTTGCAGTCGGCTTTCGAAACACTTCTGTTTCAATTTTGCCTTCGTTCTTACTAATTTTTAAGTCCAAAAAATTGATGGTAGTAGAATCATAACTACAAGTTAAGAAGATATTTAAATTATTCTTATTCAGGAGGGAAACAAATTTAAGTAGATCCTCCTCACTGCCATCCCATAGCAGGAGGATATCATCCACATATCTGATCCAGAGGGCTACATGCGCCTCAACTATGTCAGAATGCTCACCAAAAACAATTTGATCTTCCCATCCACCAAGGTGTAAACAGGCATATGTTGGGGCGCATGTAGCCCCCATTGCTGTCCCTTGTTTCTGTTTATAGTATTTGCCATCAAAAATAAAAATATTGTTTTCCAGAACAAATTTCAAAAGTTTACTTACAAATTTAGAATGTTTGCTATAGCCCACTCCTCTTGTATTGAGAAATTTTTCACAAGTTGCAATTCCAATAGAGTGGGGAATTGAAGAATATAAGGATTCAACATCCAACGAGACCAAAATGGTCTTGTCAGAAACATTGATTCCATCGAGTTTTTTAATCACATCTGTTGAATCTTGGACAAAGGTACGTAAGTCATTTACAAACGGCTGTAAAAACCTATCAACATAGTTACTTATTCCTTCAGTGGGGCCCCCCATTCCAGAGATGATTCGCAGAATCTGCTCTGGAGATCAAACCTTTAAACAACAGGCCAAAGATATGGCGACTCGTTTCCTTGAGAGAGGCTATTCAAAAAGATGTGTAAAAAGAGCACTCTATAAAGCATCTCAGCATCAAAGAAAAGATCTTCTGTACAAAAAGAATACCAAAAGTGAGAATGTGGAAGACACTAAAATCAGATTTATTACTAAATATAATGCCCATTGGAGTAAAGTTAAAAGTATTCTTAACAATAACTGGCATTTGCTGACTAATGACTCTACATTACACCAACATGTGGGGGACTATCCCCTAATGACAGCAAGGAGACCTAACAATTTGAAAGATCTCCTTGTTAAGAGCGAATTTAACAAAGTGCCTACATCTAACTGGTTAGAACGCAATGCCCAAAAAATAGTCGGCAGTTCCCCCTGTAATCACTGTGTCTGCTGTCAATTCGTGCAGAAAACTAAGACTTTTAGCACGAATACAGGTGTCACATATAAAATCAATTCTTTTATTAATTGTTCCACAAAAGGAGTCATATATCTTCTCTATTGCTCGTGTAAATGCTTTTATGTGGGTAAAACTTTTAGAGAATTACGCTCCCGCATTACAGAACATAGAGACGATATAAAGGACTTCAATATTGACAGCCCAGTGGCGAGACATTTTGCTCAATTTCACGAATCAAAAATTGATGAACTCCACTTCATTGGAATAGAATCAGTCAAACTGAGCATGCGCGGGGGGGACATTGATAAAATTCTTTTACAAAAAGAAACAAGATGGATGTACAAACTAAACACTCTATCTCCTAATGGCCTAAATGAAAAATTGGAATTTGCTTCCTTTTTAGGCTAATTCCTTATACCTTACTTTATCTGCACATCTCCATTTATTTCCATATGTGTATGGATAGTGGGTTCTCAAAATTAATAAAATAAATCAAAAGTGTAAATATATACTACTATGATGAGCTAAAATGCACATATTTGCTGTTAGAATAATTTGACACACATAACATTATAATTAAGTATTGTCTTTTAAATATTGCACAATGGTGTATTCAAATAAAACTGTTTTTAGCATATTTTGTATATATGATTTGTTGCGGATGTGTGTGTGAGTGAGTATTTGAATCATTTAATTGTATACAACCAACTTCTGCTATTGAATACCTCACCTTGGTTACTTGAGAAGCCCTTAATTTAGCTGTATTTTAAAAGTAACAATTGCAAAGACATTGCAACAACGGCTAATTGTGATTGACATAAATTTCATCAAATTGAAAGGACTCTGGAAACCGGTATCCAATAAAAAGGCAGGTAATCAAGGTGTCGTTAGCACCTGGAAGAAGCTCCATGCTGCACTGACTGAAGGAGCGAAACGAGCATTTGGACTCGTCGTGCTTGGCAGCCCTTACAGCAGATCCCCTGCTCATCGTGACTTACCCCTGATGTCTGGACACTCCATGTACAAGGCAGCTAGGAGGAGCGACCGCGTGAACAAATACAGGTAGAATATGTTATACGCATCTGTACACCGAATATCACTGTCTTAAAGGAATACAGCACCTGTGAATAAAGACGCGTGTTTCTATTGCTCCTCCTATGCTATGTCTTTTAAGCACCAACCGACTCAGTAACTCTGGGGGTTCAAGTCTGAAGTAACTGGTTTTTATACACCGGGGACTGTATAACTGCATCCATTTCTTGCATTAACGCTGCACTTATTGGATTACAAATACCTGCAAGTTTTAAATGGACTGTTTTTGGTCTATTTCCCCTGGTGCACCAGATAATAATTTTTTGGCCAGTACTTCATTAATACTGCTTTGTGTGGGATCCCCTGTATGAATGTGAATGTGTGTATTGTGCATTTGTTTAATAAATATTTACATTGTTTTTGACATACAAGCTTTTTGTAGCGCTTTTATTCAATTTTACAGTTGTGCTGGATTTACCTAGACTTTTGGAAATTTCTTATTGTGAAATCCCCACTTCCTTTTCTATGTTGTTCTCTTAAACTATTAACCCCTAATCTGCCATTCACCCACATCGCAAACTACCTAATTCACCCACATCGCAAAGTCCCTTTTAAAACTATTAACCCCTAATCCACCATTAACCCACATCGCAACAAACCTTATAAGTCTATTAACCCCTAATCCTCCAAACCCACACAGCGCAATAATCCTAATAAAACTATTAACCCCTAAACCGCCAAACCCATAAAACCCAAATAACTAATTAAATTACTATTACTATTTTCAGAGAGTTACGGTGCTCACATACTCAGCGCAAGTCTTGCTGCGCCTGCCTATGTATGGCGAGGTAAAAATGGAGTAAAATTTCTCCATTTTCGTTGCTTAAGTCCTCGCGCTGAAAATGTTATACTGATTTGCAACTCTGTTCTATGTTAGCTTATGGGAGTAAAAATTGGGGGCGACGGGTGAAATATACGCACCGCATTTATATGTGGCACTGTATATGTGATACCAAAACTGCGTAAAAACCTGCGTCGCTGGCTTTTGTGGGCGACGCCGCATATTTAATATATATCTGTGTGTGTATATTACTATTGATTTATGAGCACAATAGTAGGGATGTGCGTTTCGTTTCGTTACGAATCAAAATCAGTACAAATTTGTCAAATTCAGAGCTTTGGATCGATTCAAATTTCCGAATTACTGTAGCACCGAAACTAACGAATAAATCTGAATTAGTTTGGATTTATTCGTTACATTCGGATGGCCATGGACTAATCACAATTACACTAGTATTGTTCAGTATATTAGGTTATATCGCTCTGCTATGGGTTACACCTAATATTACAGTACATAATACTAGTCTAATACACAGCACATCCCACCTAACACATACCGAACTTCCGAATTTACAAATTGAATCCGAACCAAATACATCCGAATTTATTCAAATTTATTCGAATCCGAATGAATCCGAAACTAATAAATTTGAATGTATCCGAATTTGAATTGATCCGAAAACAAAATTAGAAAACATCCAAATCGATCAGAAACGAACCGAAAGAAATTTTTCCGCCGCGCACAAGTCTACACAATAGCGCTAATTTTTTTTGTATTCCACTTGTAATCTAGCCTTTTATATGCTAAAACCTTATACTCAAAAACAAATTAAAAGAACATTTATTATAAAAGCTATTATCTTGTACATTATTAAAGAACTATTAAAGGACCACTCAATATAATATAGTTGCATAATTAACAAGTGCATAACAAAAAGACAATGCAATAGCACTTACTCAACTTCAAATAAGCAGTTTTTTTCTGACAAATTAATTTTTTCTCGCTTTTTCCGACCTCCTGTATCATGCAACAGCTATTAGCCAATCACATACTAGTATACGTGTACCCTGTGAGCTTGTGCACATGCTCAGTAGGAGCTTGTTCCCCAGAAAGTGTATATATAAAAAGATTGTGCCAAATTTGATAATGGAAGTAAATTGTAAAGTGTCTTAAAATTGCATGCTGTAGCTGAATCATAAAAGTTTATTTTGACTTGAGTGTCCCTTTCAACACAGCATAATTGCATAATCAGCAAACACATAATAAAAAGACAACAGCAGCATTCTAAATTTCAAATAAGCAGTAGATTTTTTTTCTAACAAATTTTAAAATTGCCTTCCATTTCCTATCTCCTGTATCATGTGACAGCTATAAACCTATCACAGACTCATGTACATATATAACTGTGAGCTCTTGTCAATAGGAACTGGTGTCTCCAAAGGTGTGTATATAAAAAGTGCACAATTCAATAATGGAATTAAATTGGAAATATTTTTTTCTTAATTGCATGCTCTATCTGAATCCTGAACATGTAATGTTGACTTTAGTGTTCCTTTAATACAGATTTTTATCCATAATTATATTACAACAATTATAGAGCACAAATGCTTATTTTATTAAACACTATGAGGCAGGGGTGTATTTTGGCTTAGGCAAACAAGGCACTTGCACAGGGCAGCAGATTGGGAGGGGGCAGCAATTTTTTTGTGGCTATACTTGTAAGACCTTACAGTAATTTTAGAAGTATTATACAGGTATATAAGGGAAATTTTGCCCATTCTAGGATGTATAAGAGACTGCTCATGGAGTTTACAGTTTAGAGGTAGCTCTGAACCTTTCTTTTATTTAGCTAGCTATTGCCTTTAGTTCTGTTGGCTACCAGCACTTAATATTGTAATAAGGGAAGTATAACCTAAATTCGTCACTGCTATGAGGTCTATCGCAATCTATTGGATATCTTCTCCTGGTAATAATTTTTAGTTTTTCAGACAAATTGATCAGCATAATTTTCAAGTGATCACAATCCGTAAAGGATCCTCCTGCAAAAAAGCCCACGGCCACAAATGTGTTTTCAACAAAAAAGCTCCAAAAATGTGTTATGTAAAAATATACACTATAAATATGCTATTTGTATATATATTTAAGGCCAAAAATATTGGTACCCAAGCATTTTAATCAAATATGACACCATTCATTCAGAAAAGTGTTGAAATTAAAGCACAAAAAACACACAATTTTGGACGTGGCTACAAGATAAAAATTGACCGAAAAACAATTAGAAAGATTGTTTGAATCGTGGAGAAAGAACCAAAGATAACTTCAAAACAGATCCTACCCAATATTAAAGCTCAAGTAACAACAGTTTTAAGTTGCACCATCTGTTGCTGTCTGAATGAAAATGGCTCCATGGCAGAAGACCTAGGAAAACCCTACTTCTAAGAGATTATTATTATTATTATTATTATTATTATTATACTTTATTTATGAAGCACCAGCATATTCCACAGCGCTGTGCATGGATACAATTCATTTACATAAAACAATGATATAAAACTTGTAAGAGACAGGACAAAATTTACAAACACATACAGGAGGAATTGAGAGCCCTATTCCCGTGGGAACTTACAATCTAGAAGGGTAGGAGGTTGAGAAACAGAAGGTGAGGACTGCAAGATTGAGAAAGATGTTAATGCAGAGTTAGAGAAGGGAAATGTTAGGTAAATGAAATTAATTTATTATTGAGTTGGGTGGTAGGCTTTCCTGAACAGAAAAGTCTTCAGGGAGCATTTGAAGGAAGAAAGATTAGGGCAAAGCCTGACAGCACAAGGGAGAGTGTTCCAGAGGGTAGGTGCTGCACGGCAGAAGTCCTGCAGTCTAGCATGAGAGGAGGTGATAGTCGTGGATGCAAGGAGCAGGTCATTGTTGGATCTTAGTGGGCGGGCTGGAGTATACTTGTTTATTAGAGAGGATAGGTAGAGGGGAGCCGCGTTGTTGAGAACTTTGTATGTAAGGGTGAGATTTTTGAAATTAATTCTGCTGTGAATGGGGAGCCAATGAAGAACTCGCAGAGAGGTGCAGCAGATACAGAGCGACGGAAAAGGTGGATAAGCCTGGCAGAGGCATTTAGGATGGGTTGAAGGGGGAGAGGTGGGAAAGAGGAAGGCCAGCAAGTAGGTTATTGCAGTAGTCAAGTCGGGAAATAACAAGGGAGTGGATTATTTGCTTTGTGGTGTTAGCGCTCAGAAAAGGGCAAATCTTGGAAATATTGCGTAGATGGTTGCAGCAGGATGTAGAAAGTGTTTGAATATGGGGGACAAAGAATAGATTTGAGTCAAGTGTAACTCGGAGGCAGCGGACTTGGGGCGATGGGAAAATGGTGATGCCATTAACAGGGATACAGAAGTCATAAGTCGGCGTAGAGCTTGAGGGGGGGATAAGAAGGAGCTCAGTCTTGGACATGTTAATCTTTAGGTGGTGAGAGGCCATCCAGGAAGAAATACCAGATAAGCAGTCGCTGACATGAGAAAGGACAGAGGGAGAGAGAGCAGGGGTGGAGAGGTAGATCTGGGTGTCATCAGCATAGAGGTGATATTTGAAGCCATAATTGTTGATAACTTTACGCAGCGAAGAAGTATAAATGGAGAAGAGTAGAGGACCCAGAACAGATCCTTGAGGTACTCCAACAGACAGAGGCATTGAAGAGGAAGAGTCGCCGGCAAATGACACAGAAAAAGACCTGTGAGAATGATAGGAGTGAATCCAGGAAAGAGCAGTGTCACAAAGGCCAAAAGAGCTAAGGGTCTGTAGGAGGAGGGGGTGGTCAACTGTGTAGAAGGCAGCTAAGAGGTCAAGTAAGATGAGTATAGAGTAGTGGTCAATAATTTTAGCAGACAGAAGATCATTAGTAACCTTGGTAAGGGCAATCTCAGTTGAGTGTTTGGGGCAGAATCCAGATTGCAGGGGGTCAAGCAAAGAGTTGGTGGACAGGAAGTGGGTTAGGCGATTGTAAACTAGTATTTCTAGGATTTTTGATGTTAGTGGAAGCAGTGATATGGGGCGGTAGCTTTCAGGAGAATTAGGGTCGAGGAGGGGTTTTTGAGTATGGGAGTAACTTTTGCGTGTTTGAAAGAAGATGGGAATGAGCTGGTAGAGAGAGATAGGTTGAAGATGTGAGTCAGAGCAGGAGTGAGGGTGGAAGACAGGGAGGGTATTAGTTGGGAAGGGATAGGGTTTAGCGGGCAGGTAGTGAGGCGTGAGGAAGATAGTAAGGAAGAAACTTAATTCTCAGTGGCTGGATGGAAGATGCAGAGGGTGGCAGAGGGTGTAACTGGGCCTGTTGGAATATTGCAGGTTGGTGTTGGGATGTTGCTTCGGTTAGTACGTGTTTTGTTTAAAAAGTATTCTGCCAGGTCTTGAGCACTAAAGACAGATGGGGGTAGAGCAGGTGGGTAGAGGAGAGAATTAAAGGTGGAGAAGAGTCATTTAGGGTTTGATGAAAGAGTAGATATGAGAGAAGAGACGTAGGTTTGCTTGGCTAAGTGAAGGGTAGAAGTGTATGAACGAAGAACAAACTTATAGTGTATGAAATCAAGAGATAAACACAAATAAACCAGACTGGGTTTTGACAAAGCCCTTCTGAGAAAATGTCCTATGGACAGACAAAACAAAAGTAGAGCTTTTTGGCAAATCACAACTCCATGTTTACACTGAAGATCAGTTGAAAAGAGTATTATGAAGTGACAAATCCAAGTTTGAAATTTTTTAGTCAATCTTCGACAATACAGTGAGTGCAGAATTATTAGGCAAGTTGTATTTTTGAGGATTAATTTTATTATTGAACAACAACCATGTTCTCAATGAACCCAAAAAACTCATTAATATCAAAGCTGAATAGTTTTGGAAGTAGTTTTTAGTTTGTTTTTAGTTATAGCTATTTTAGGGGGATATCTGTGTGTGCAGGTGACTATTACTGTGCATAATTATTAGGCAACTTAACAAAAAACAAATATATACCCATTTCAATTATTTATTTTTACCAGTGAAACCAATATAACATCTCAACATTCACAAATATACATTTCTGACATTCAAAAACAAAACAAAAACAAATCAGTGACCAATATAGCCACCTTTCTTTGCAAGGACACTCAAAAGCCTGCCATCCATGGATTCTGTCAGTGTTTTGATCTGTTCACCATCAACATTGCGTGCAGCAGCAACCACAGCCTCCCAGACACTGTTCAGAGAGGTGTACTGTTTTCCCTCCTTGTAAATCTCATATTTGATGATGGACCACAGGTTCTCAATGGGGTTCAGATCAGGTGAACAAGGAGGCCATGTCATTAGATTTTCTTCTTTTATACCCTTTCTTGCCAGCCACGCTGTGGAGTACTTGGACGCGTGTGATGGAGCATTGTCCTACATGAAAATCATGTTTTTCTTGAAGGATGCAGACTTCTTCCTGTACCACTGCTTGAAGAAGGTGTCTTCCAGAAACTGGCAGTAGGACTGGGAGTTGAGCTTGACTCCATCCTCAACCCGAAAAGGCCCCACAAGCTCATCTTTGATGATACCAGCCCAAACCAGTACTCCACCTCCACCTTGCTGGCGTCTGAGTCGGACTGGAGCTCTCTGCCCTTTACCAATCCAGCCACGGGCCCATCCATCTGGCCCATCAAGACTCACTCTCATTTCATCAGTCCATAAAACCTTAGAAAAATCAGTCTTGAGCTATTTCTTGGCCCAGTCTTGATGTTTCAGCTTGTGTGTCTTGTTCAGTGGTGGTCGTCTTTCAGCCTTTCTTACCTTGGCCATGTCTCTGAGTATTGCACACCTTGTGCTTTTGGGCACTCCAGTGATGTTGCAGCTCTGAAATATGGCCAAACTGGTGGCAAGTGGCATCTTGGCAGCTGCACGCTTGACTTTTCTCAGTTCATGGGCAGTTATTTTGCGCCTTGGTTTTTCCACACGCTTCTTGCGACCCTGTTGACTATTTTGAATGAAACGCTTGATTGTTCGATGATCGCGCTTCAGAAGCTTTGCAATTTTAAGAGTGCTGCATCCCTCTGCAAGATATCTCACTATTTTTGACTTTTCTGAGCCTGTCAAGTCCTTCTTTTGACCCATTTTGCCAAAGGAAAGGAAGTTGCCTAATAATTATGCACACCTGATATAGGGTGTTGATGTCATTAGACCACACCCCTTCTCATTACAGAGATGCACATCACCTAATATGCTTAATTGGTAGTAGGCTTTCGAGCCTATACAGCTTGGAGTAAGACAACATGCATAAAGAGGATGATGTGGTCAAAATACTCATTTGCCTAATAATTCTGCACTCCCTGTATGTGAGAAGAAGAGTTGGAGAGAGATGGAAGAATAAGTGCTTACGGCCTTCAGTGAAACATGGTGGAGGGTCTGTCCTTGTTTGGGGCTGCATTTTGGCCAGTGGTGTTGGCGATATTGTCCAAATTGATAGGATCATGAATGCTGAAAAGTACAGACAAGTTTTAATTCATCATGCCATTCCTTCTGGAAAGCGCCTGACTGGAAATGGTTTTATTTTTCAGTATGATAACGATACCAAGCATATTTGGAGAGTAAAACAGCTGATAAAACACTGACAGTCATTGACCTGTCCAGACCTGAATATTATAGAGGCAGTATGGAATCACCTGGACCAAGAAATAAATAAAAGACAACCTAAATCTAAAGAAGAACTCTGGGAAGTGCTGAAAGAAGCTTGGTAGAATATAAAAGAAGATTACTTCAGAACACTTCAAGACACTTTCTTCAAAAGAGTTCAAGATGTGCTTAGTTCCAAGGGAAGTCACACTAAATACTGACTTTTGCCTGAAGAAGCCACTTTGTTCTGAAAATTGTGTTTTTTTTAATATTTTGTGTACATATTTGTTTGTATCTTAATAAGGAGACCAAAAAATAATTATGGATGGTTATTAAAACTTTGCTAAAATAACAAATCTAATGGTGACTTTTGCATAGTACTGTACATCTGAAATAAAGAATATTACAGATTTGTATTAGAGGGTCTTCTCTCATCTTGACAAACTTTTGCCTAGATTTAGAGTTTTGTCGGTGAAGACCCGAGTAGCTAACGCTGCTTTTTTTTCCAGCGCATCCTTAAGACAACGCTGGTATTTAGAGTTGTCTGAGTGGCTGCGTTAGGCTCAGAAAAGGGAGCGTTGAGCATAATTTAGCGCCACTTCAACCCTCAATACTAGCATTGCCTACGGTAGCGGTAAGCTGGAAAAACGTGCTCGTGCATGATATCCCCATAGGAAACAATGGGGCTGAGCTGGCTGAAAAAAAACCTGCAAAAAAGCAGCGTTCAGCTCCTAACGCAGCCCTATTGTTTCCTATGGGGAAACACTCTCTAAGTCTGCACCTAACACCCTAACATGAACCCCGAGTCTAAACACCCCTAACCTTACACTTATTAACCCCTAATCTGCCGCCCCCTCTATCGCTGACACCTGCATTATACTATTAATCCCTAATCTGCCTCTCCAGACACCGCCGCAACCTACATTATAGCTATGAACCCCTAATCTGCTGCCCCTAACACCGCCGACACCTACATTATATTTATTAACCCCTAATCTGCCCCACCAACGTCGCCGCCACCTAACTACACTTATTAACCCCTAATCTGCCGACCGGACATCGCCACCACTATAATAAATGTATTAACCCCTAAACTGCCGCACTCCCACCTCGCAAACACTATAATAAATTTTATTAACCCCTAATCTGCCCTCCCTAACATTGCCGCCACCTACCTACAATTATTAACCCCTAATCTCCCGCCCCCAATGTCGCCGCTACTATATTAAATTTATCAACCCCTAAACCTAAGTCTAACCCTAACACCCCCCTAAGTTAAATATAATTTAAATAAAATGAAATAATATTCCTATAATTAAATAAATTAATCCTATTTAAAACTAAATACTTACCTATAAAATAAACCCTAATATAGCTTCAATATAACTAATAGTTACACTGTAGCTATTTTAGGATTTATATTTATTTTACAGGCAACTTTGTATTTATTTTAACTAGGTACAATAGCTATTAAATAGTTATTAACTATTTAATAGCTACCTAGTTAGAATAATTACAAAATTACCTGTAAAATAAATCCTAACCTAAGTTACAATTAAACCTAACACTACACTATCATAAAATTAATTAAATAAATTAACTACAATTACCTACAATTACATTTAATTAAATAAACTAAACTATAGTACAAAAATACCCCCAGTAAATTACAGAAAATAAAAAAAGAATTCAAGAAGTTTAATCTAATTATACCTAATCTAAGACCCCCTAATAAAATAATAAAGCCCCCCAAAATAAAAAAAATGCCCTACCCTATTCTAAATTACAAAGTAATCAGCTCTTTTACCAGCCCTTAAAAGGGCTTTTTGCAGGGCATTGCCCCAAAGTAATCAGCTCTTTTACCTGTAAAAAAAATACAACCCCCCCAACATTAAAACCCACCACCCACATACCCCTACTCTAACCCACCCGATCCCCCCTTAAAAAAACCTAACACTAACCCCCTGAAGATCTCCCTACCTTGAGCCGTCTTCACCCAGCCGAGCCAAATTCTTCATCCAATCCGGGCGATGTGGTCCTCCATCCGGGCGAAGTCTTCATCCAAGCGGCAAAGAAGAGGTCCTCCATCCGGGTGATGTCTTCCTCCAAGCGGCATCTTCTATCTTCTTTCTTCCGGCTCCATCTTCAGACCGCCGACGCAGAACATCCACCTTCCCCGACGGACTAACGACGAATGACTGTTCCTTTAAGAGACGTCATCCAAGATGGCGTCCCTCGAATTCCGATTGGCTGATAGGAGCTTGCATTGATTGGAACAGCCAATAGAATGCGAGCTCAATCCGATTGGCTGATTGGATCAGCCAATCGGATTGAACTTCAATCTGATTGGCTGATTAAATCATCCAATCAGATTTGTCCTACCTTAATTCCGATTGGCTGATAGAATCCTATCAGCCAATCGGAATTCGAGGGACGCCATCTTGGATGACGTCCCTTAAAGGAACCGTCATTCGTCGTTAGTCCGTCGGGGACAGTGGATGTTCTGCGTCGGCGGTCTGAAGATGGAGCCGGAAGAAAGAAGATAGAAGATGCCGCTTGGAGGAAGACATCGCCCGGATGGAGGACCTCTTCTTTGCCGCTTGGATCAAGACTTCGCCCAGATGGAGGACCATATCGCCCGGATTGGATGAAGAATTCGGCTCGGCTGGGTGAAGACAGCTCAAGGTAGGGAGATCTTCAGGGGGTTAGTGTTAGGTTTTTTAAGGGGGGATTGGGTGGGTTAGAGTAGGGGTATGTGGGTGGTGTGTTTTAATGTTGGGGTTGGTTGTATTTTTTTTTTTTTCAGGTAAAAGAGCTGATTACTTTGGGGTAATGCCCCGCAAAAAGCTGTTTTAAGGGCTCGTAAAAGAGCTGATTACTTTGTAATTTAGAATAGGGTAGGGCATTTTTTTATTTTGGGGGGCTTTATTATTTTATTAGGGGGCTTAGATTAAGTGTAATTAGTTTAAACTTCTTGTAATATTTTTTTTATTTTCTGTAATTTAGTGGGGTTTTTTGAATTATAGATTAGTTTATTTAATTAAATGTAATTGTAGGTAATTGTAGTTAATTTATTTAATGATAGTGTAATGTTAGGTT
This sequence comes from Bombina bombina, assembly GCF_027579735.1. Lineage (NCBI taxonomy): Eukaryota > Metazoa > Chordata > Amphibia > Anura > Bombinatoridae > Bombina > Bombina bombina. The sequence continues at coordinate 999,003,872 of NC_069499.1, forward strand.
TAATTGTAACTTAGGTTAGGATTTATTTTACAGGTAATTTTGTAATCATTTTAACTAGGTAGCTATTAAATAGCTATTAACTATTTAATAGCTATTGTACCTAGTTAAAATAAATACAAAGTTGCCTGTAAAATAAATATAAATCCTAAAATAGATACAATGTAATTATTATTTATATTGTAGCTATATTAGGGTTTATTTTATAGGTAAGTATTTAGTTTTAAATAGGATTAATTTATTTAATTATAGGAATATTATTTTGTTTTATATAAATTATATTTATGTTAGGGGGTGTTAGGGTTAGGGTTAGACTTAGGTTTAGGGGTTAATACATTTATTATAGTAGCGGCGACGTTGCGGGCGGGAGATTAGGGGTTAATAATTATAGGTAGGCGGCGGCGATGTTAGGGAGGGCAGATTAGTGATTAATACAATTTATTATAGTGTTTGCGAGGCGGGAGTGCGGCGGTTTAGGGGTTAATACATTTATTATAGTGGCGGCGAGGTCCGGTCGGCAGATTAGGGGTTAATAATTGTAGTTAGGTAGCGGCGACGTTGGGGGGGCAGATTAGGGGTTAATAAATATAATGTAGGTGTCGGCGATGTTAGGGACAGCAAATTAGGGGTTCATAGCTATAATGTAGGTGGCGGTGGTGTCCGGTCGGCAGATTAGGGGTTAAAAAATTTTATTAGAGGGTTTGCGATGTGGGGGGGCCTTGGTTTAGGGGTACATAGGTAGATTATGGGTGTTAGTGTACTTTGTAGCACAGTAGATAAGAGCTTTATATTCCGGCGTTAGCCCATAAAACTCTTAACTACTGAGGAGTGTTGTCGGTAGAGGCTCTACCGCTCACTTGTTCCAAGACTCCGAATACCAGCGTTAGGCAAATCCCATTGAAAAGATAGGATACGCAATTGACGTAAGAGGATCTGCGGTAGCCTGGAGTCGCGGAAAGAATGTGAGTGGTAGACTCTTTCCTGGCTGACTCTAAATACCAGCGGGCGGTAAAAAGCAGCGTTAGGACCCCATAACGCTGCTTTTGATGGCTAACGCCAAACTCTAAATCTAGGCCTTTTATTTTAACAGTTCTGAAACTGAAAACCATGAAACTGCTCCATTGCAATATTGTTGTAACAAAAATTATATTCAAAAAGAGATTGCAGATTTCTGACTAGGTTTCAAAAAGGAAATGCTCCTTCATGAATGAGCTTTTAAATAGGACTACACCTTTGTGAATGCAAAGTCCAAACACATTCACATTTCCAATTCTTGCACCTACATTATTGCACTCTCAATCAGGATTGTGCCTTTGTGACCAGGAATTCAATGATGTAGGCACAATATTTGGAAAAACGCACTGCAGTGAATGTGTTTGGACTTTTCCCTCACAAAGGCATGAACCTGTTTAAAAGTATTTTAACAATTAACTTAATAAACCCTGTCACAAAGTTACAATCTCTTTTGAACATCAATTTTGCGGCTGCAATATTGCAATGGAGCAGTTTCATGTTTTAAAGTTTCAGTACATTTAAAATCCATTTTTTAAAGCTGACTGAAGACGCTCTAACAGAAACCTGTAGTTTTCTTGTTTTCAGGTGAACATTGCTTTGCAAATTAATAAATGTCAATATTATGAAAAAAAACAATACTTTTAAAATATTAAAACTTTCATTATAGTGATTGAGCAAACATGCCCAGTATACCCATCATGTCTATATACAAATGGCATTCAGATTATTTACCAGTGATTAGGATGGATTTGGATTTGAAAGGCTGGTTATGAAGATGCCTGTACTGATTAATAACAATGACAGTGTGAGAGTGACTTAGAAATGAACATGAACAGAATGAGAGTTTTATATTTCTATATAATGGGGTCCTTATCTCCCTATTCTTGAGAAAACCTTTTTTCTGTTCAAGATATTACGTACTCAATACATCTGCAGTATATATATGTAAATTATTATTATTATTATCATTTATTTGTATAGCGCCGCCAAATTCCGTAGCGCTGGGTACAATGATATGGGTATACAATGACAACATTTTTGATAAAAATACAAAACATAAAACTAAACAAATCCAGTAATGGAGGAAGAGGGCCCTGCTCCAGAGAGCTCACAGTCTACAGGTTTAGGGTGCAGAGACATAAGGTTGGGGTAGCTTGTTACATCAGTTGTAGTTGCAGTAGTGAGTTAGGCAGTTCATGTATTAGTTTGGTTCGGATGAGGGATGGAGGAGATATGGTACGCCTCTCTGAATAGGTGGGTTTTCAAGGAGTGTCTGAAGCTATACAAGGTTGGAGACAGTCTTATGGAGCGGGGTAGAGCATTCCAGAGGACAGGAGCAGCACGTGCAAAGTCTTGGAGGCGGGAGTGGGACGTAGAGATAACAGGAGTGGAGAGACATAGGTCAGAGGTTGATCAAAGAGGACAGGATTGGGAATATTTCAAGATAAGTGAGGAAATATAGTTGGGAGTTAGACTGTTTAGTGCTTTGTAAGTTAAGGTTAATACTTTAAACTGTATTCTGGAGTGTATGGGTAGCCAGTGTAGAGACTGGCAGAGCAGAGTCGCTGATGTAGATTGGCGACTTAGATGGATGAGTCTAGCACAAGCATCCATAATAGATTGGATGGAGGAGAGGCAGTGTTTTGGAAGGCCATTTAGGAGTAGGTTGCAATAATCAATTTGTGACAAAATGAGGGAATGAATAAGTATTTTTGTAATTTTTTGAGTAAGGAAGGGAAGAATTCTGGAAATGTTGCGTAGGTGTGAACGGCAGGATTTGGTAAGTGCTTGTATATATGGGTTGAATGTGAACTCTGAGTCTAGTGTGACCCCAAGACAGCGGACCTGGGGTGAGGTGTTCAGAATAGAGTCTCCAACTGTCAGAGAAATGTCAGGTGTTGGATGTCTCGTAGAAGGGGGAATAAGAAGCAGCTCAGATTGAGTTGGAGGTAGTGTGAAGACATCCAAGAGTAAATTGCAGAGAGGCAGTTGGAAATCTGGTTGAGTAAAGAGGGAGAGATACCAGGAGAGGAAAGATAGATTTGGGTATTATCAGCATATAAGTGGTATTGGAATCCAAAGGAGGCTATAAGTTTTCCAAGGGAGGATGTATAGAGAGAGAAAAGCAAGGGACCTAAGACAGAGCCTTGCGGTACTCCAACTGAGAGAGGCATAGGATCACAAGATATGTTGTTAAAGGAAATTGAAAATGAGTGGTTTGAGAGATATGAGGCAAACCCGAAGAGGGCTGTGTCTTGGATGCCAAATAAATGTAGTATTTTTAGGAGGAGAGGATGGTCGACTGTATCAAAAGCAGCGGATAGGTCAAGAAGAATTAGTAAGGTGTAGTGGCCTTTTGCTTTAGCTGATAACAGGTCATTTGTTACTTTAGCAAGAGCAGTTTCTGTTGAGTGTTTAGGGCGGAAACCAGATTGTAATGGATCAAGTAAGGAGTTAGTTGAGAGAAATTGAGTTAGCCGATTGTAGACCGGTCATTCCAATAATTTTAAAGCAAAGGGAAGTAAGGAGACTGGTAGATAGTTAGAAGGGGTGGATGGGTCAAGCGAGGGCTTTTTTAGGATTAGTATGACTGACACATGCTTGAATGTATCCAGAAATGTGCCAGTGGTGAGAGATTGGTTAGAGATGAGATAGGGTAGGGGTTAGTGAAGTAGAGAGAGTGAAGAAGTCGTGAAGGAATAGGGTCAAGACTTCTTCTGTTAAAGGGGGGAAGTAGCATAGAGTTTTGTTAATAGAAGGGGTGGGTAGGATTGCTGGGTTTGAAGGGTGTGAGGTGCAGATCTCTTTCGTGTCAATTTTATTTTTGAAGTGATCAGCAATAATCTGAGCAGTGAGGTTGGTAGTGGGCGGGGGTGAAGGCGGATGTAGAAGGGAGTTAAAGGTTGAGAACAGCTTTCTGGGGTTGGATGCATGAGATGACACAAGGGAGGAAAAATAGACTTGTTTGGCCAGGCTGAGCACAGAGTTGTAGGACTTAAGGATGAATTTATAATGCCAGAAATCAGCACAGATGCGTGATTTCCTCCCCTGCCATTCAGCAGTGAACATTGCTGAAGATATCTGGTCTGTTTGGTGTGCCACGGTTGCCGTCGAGTGATTGATGTACGACGAACAGTGGATGGTGCAGCTTTGTCAAGTGTTGATTTTACTGCCGAATTATACTGTAAAGCAACGAGGTTTTGGGCAAGAGAGGGATGAAATGTCAGAGAGCAGAGGATTCAGTTGCGTGGAAAAGTCTGTGAGATCCAAGTCCTTTAAATTCCTGTAAGGTAGCAGTTTCTTGGTGCTTGCAAAGATGTAGCAGGTAGAGTAAGAGAGAAAGTTAATAGATGGTGGTTAGAGAGAGGAAAGGGGAAGTTAAGGAAGTTGGAAACAGCACAGAGATTAGTGAAGACCAGGTCTATGGAGTTGCCTCCACAGTGAGTTGGGGATGTTGTCCACTGGGACAGGCCAAAAGAGGTGGTAAGGGATAGAAGTTTAGAGGCAGCAGGCATGTTAGGATTATCAATGGGTATGTTGAAGTCCCCTAAGATGAGAGAAGGGACATTAGAAGAAAGAAAATGTGGAAGCCAGGCATCAAAGTGGTCCAGAAATTGTGATGCTGGGCCAGGGGTCGATAAATAACTGCAACACGAAGAGCTAGAGGGGAGAAGAGGCGGATAGTATGAACTTCAAAAGATGAAAAGGAAAGAGAGGGGGTGAAGAAATGCAGTGAAAGGTACTGTATGGAGACAGGAGAATTCCTACTCCCCCTCCTTGTTTGTCTCCTGGCCTGGGAGTATGACATAAGTGCAGGCCACCATAGGACAGAGAGCCTACAGCAGTTGTGTTAGAGGAGGAAAGCCAAGTTCCAGTGAGGGCTAACAGGTTAAGTGAATGTGAGATAAATAGGTTGTGAATAGATTTAAGCTTATTGCATTCAGAGCGTGCATTCCAAAGGACACAAGAGAATTGGGGTGTGCTAACAGAGGTGCAGTTAATGTGGGCAAGGTAAATGAGGTGTTATTTGGTGTAGTGAGCTGATGGAAGCAGAGGGTGGACCTGGGTTAGGTGAGACATCCCCATCTGCAAGAAGAAGAAAGATGGTGAGCAACAGGAGATGAGAATGTGTCTTATGCGAGTGTTTAAGTTTAGGATCAGTGAAGCATGGCTGGCTGAGGGATGTGAGATAGGAATAGAGTTCATGTGTGTTGTAGAGGGGGGGAGGTAGAAGAGAAGGAGAAATATGAATTGTCTGTGTGCTGTTTGTGAAAGGAAGAGTTGTGACTTTAGGGAGAAGGGCGGAAAAGGTTAATGCAGACAATAGAAAGTGTAGCATGTTTGCAGTTAATTTTGGAGATATGAAAGTAATTATTACTGTTGTCCACTCCTTTGTCTAACTCCTTGTTATAACTCCCTACACTTATGAACTAGCACACACTTAGAGAACTACACACATGCAATGCTGCACTGATGTAACAAGCTTGGGTATTCAACTTAATGTTAATAACAGTCACATGGTCCTAATTAGCAAAGGTCATAAATTATTGCAGGATCAAACAAGGCCTAAACAGACAAAGCATATGACACCTATCTTATCAAAGTGGAAGACAGAGGAAGCAAAAGTTTTAAGGTAATAAACACATACCAACGATAAAAGATGGTAGAGGGAAATGCAGTTAAAGTGTAAGATGCAGGGTTAAAATATAAATATGTAAATGTGTGCCCTGTCCACTGCAGATAGTCTACTCTATACCATAGTGTTTAAAAGAGCTTTAATGAATCAATACTATATCAGCAAATACACCTCTAAAATGTCCCCTGTGTCTATTTCAGAGTGTCTTGCACATGTGGAACATAATAAAATGATTACAAATTGTCTCAGAATACTTGCAAAGATGTGCAAAAGGCCATTTCACATTTCAGAACTTTATCAAGTGCTTTTTGGTGTTGAGTTTAATAAGTCTAAAATGGTCTTGAAAACCTGTTGAAAAGTACCTGGAAAATGGATTGTGATCACAATCACAGAAAACTTTTTAGCTCCATGTTAAAAACAGGACTTTTATCAGGGAGCCAAAAATGTGATTGTAGCTGAAGTAAAGAGCCAAAAACACACTACTGTAAACATTTAGAAACAGAAAATGCACTATTGGGGCAACAAAAATTAAAACCACTAAAAACAATCCAGCCAATAGATTATGCTCAACCCCTATAATGTAATAGATGTGTCATTACTTCATATATGGAAATGTAGGTTATGCCCCTTAGCAAGACACGCAGCTATCAAGGTAAAATTTGCCTTTAAAGAATCCCATGAAGAATCTTGCATCACTGATGGATCTTTTTACCTTAGCAGTGAATTTCATATCATAGGGGTCTAAAATGTGCAGCCAAATTTAAGATATACTTGAGTCAATACACTTTCCAATGCATATGCCAAACAGAAAGGTTTACAGCATAGTACTGAAAACAAGTTAGCATTGTGAGGAGAGTGGGAAGTGACGTCACCGGATGGGGGCGTGGTTTAGGGCATTGATTGTCTATGTCTCAGTTACCAAGTTAGATGTGTTGTACAAGCTGTATACTTCTATGCTCTGCAATAAAATAGCGTTGTGCCTTCTATGCTGTGTCCTGCATCTCATGACATGGTGTCAGAAGTACTTGCCTGCGCTTCTGTTTCCTGATTAATGATGATGTCTAAGTTTACCCCACCTGAGCCTTTTGATTTCTCTCAGCCAGCAGCTTGGCCCACATGGCGTCAGCGGTTTCAACACTTCAGGATTGCTTCCAAGCTGGACAAGGAGAGTGGTGAAGTACAAGTTAATTCTCTTTTATACTCTATGGGGAAAGATGTGGAGCCAGTGTTCAATGCCTTTACTTTCCAAGAAGGGGAATAATTTGACTTTGAAATAGTTATGAACAAACTCAGTGCTCACTTTGTGCCCAAAAGAAATGTGATTCATGAGAGGGCTTGTTTTCACAAATGTGCTCAGTGTGTGGGAGAATCTGTGGAGTCATTTGTGTGCAGCCTGTATGAATTAGCTGAATTCTGTGAGTTTGGTGTTGCTAAAGAGGAGCAAATCAGAGACAAAATAGTCATAGGAATTGCAGATGCTGAAGTCTCACTGAAGCTACAGTTGGAGGCTGATTTAACATTGGATGGGGCTATTAGGATGGCCCGCCAGAGTGAACTGGTTAAAAAGCAAAGTGCTGATCTGAGGTCCGAGAGTATTGTGATTGAAGTGCAGCAGTTCAGGAGAGCTGCTAGTGAAAGGCACAGTGTGAGCAGTAGACCAAGGGCAATAGATAGGCCCAGAAGCAGATGGGTGCAGCATGCTCGCTGCACACGGTGTATTCGTACCCATGATCAGAGTGTTGTATGCCCTGCTAAAGACAAATGATGTAGAAAATGTAACCAAATGGGCCATTTTGAAGTGGCGTGTAAAGCTGAATAAATTAAGGAGATGCAGGTGGATAGTGACCAGGAGGGTCAAGAAGTGTCCTTTGTAGGGTCTGTTGTTGAATGGCCTGGTTCAGGTGAAGATTGGCTGGTTACTCTTACTGTAATGGGAGCCAAAGTTGCCTTTAAGATTGACACAAGGAGCAGACATCACTGTTATGTCCCTTGCAGCAGTCATAAAACTGCCTCGACAGCATCAGCTAGCGAAAGTTACAACAAAAGTTCATAGTCCTGGTGGCCGCATCGATTGCCAGCTGCGAGTACAAGCAGAGGAACTTCACAATGTGGGTACATGTGATTAGAGGTCAGTGTGTTAACAACCTATTGAGCAGAAAAGCAGCCGGTGGTTTGGGCCTGGTTGCCAGAGTGAATGAGATTTCAAAAGACATGTTTGGTGAATTGGGCCTACTGAATTGCAACCCAGTCCGAATATCACTTAAAGGTAACACAGTCCCATACAGCATTACCACTACTCGTAGAATTCTGTTCCCGCTCATGCCTCAAGTAGAGAAGGAACTTCTGCATATGAAGAATATGGGAGTTATTGAAGAGGTTGTTGAAGCAACTGACTGGTGTGCCCCCATTGTGCCTGTTGCGAAGAAACACGGGAAGGTACGCATCTGCGTAGACTTGAAAAGGCTGAATGAGGCGGTGAAGAGAGAGAGATATGTGCTGCCGACACTTGAAGACATAACTCTGAAATTGGCTGGGGCGAAATTCTTCTCTACACTGGATGCTTCCAGCGGCTTCTGGCAGATACCTCCAGATCCAAAGTGTCACAAACTGACTACTTTCATTACACCGGTAGGTCGGTTTTGCTTCTGCAGACTCCCCTTCAGGATATCCTCTGCTCCTGAAATCTTTCAAAGAGAGATGAGTTATCTCCTAAGGGACCACAAGGGCATGGCAGTCGTCATGGATGACATTTTGGTGTATGGGTCTAGATTGGAAAAACATGATCAGTGATTGAGCTGTGTGCTGCAGACCATTAGAGAGTCCGGGCTGAAATTAAATAAGGATAAATGCCATTTTAGGAAGGCTGAGTTATGTTACTTTGGGCATATTATTAACGGGGATGGCATCAAGCCAGACCCTGATAAAAACCTTGCTATTGAACAGATGAAAAGTCCTTCTGTTGTACATGAGCTGAGACAAATATTGGGCCTTGTGAATTATGTGGGCAGGTTCCTTCCAGATTTATCCACAATACTACACCCTATCACAGATTTGTTAAAGAAAGATGTTGCCTGGGTCTGGGGACCTTCACAGGAAGAATCTTTTGTGCAGGTCAAGTCCCTGCTGGGGTCTGCGCCAGTGTTGCGGTTCTATGACCCTTCTAAAAAGACCTTGGTTAGTGCTGATGTGAGCAGTTATGGGTTAGGGGCCGCCTTCCTGCAGTTGAATGAGAACAAACTACAGCCCATTGCCTACTGTTCCCGTACTCTGATGGTTGCTGAGTCGAAATACGCTAAAATTGAGAAAGAGTGCCTGGCTGCAGTTTGGGCCTGTGAGCACTTCCAGCGTTACCTAGTGGGTTTAGAGAAATTTAGTCTGGAGACTGACCATAAACCGCTAGTCCCTCTAATCAACTCCTATGATATTGACAAAACACCCCTAAGATGCCAGAGACCTCTGATGAGGCTGCTCAGGTTCAACGTACAGGCAGTGCATGTGCCGGGGAAACAACTGGTAGTGGCAGATACACTTTCCAGGCTCCCGCTGGCTGCTGCTGCTGAAGAATCTTCAACGGAATCAGATGTGGAAGTGTATGTAGATTCAGTTATGGCATCCAAATCCATTTCATCAGGGAAGCTAGAGCAAATAAGAAAGGAGACATATTTAGATACTGACCATCAAGACGTTATTAAGTACATAAAAGAAGGTTGGCCCGAGAGCTTGGCAGCCTGGATGTCTTTAAGTTCTTACCAGTCAGAAAGGTTGCAGCTCATGGAGCTGGATGGGTTGGTGCTGTTCCAGGACCGCATTGTTATTTCTGTTAGCATGTGGCAGGAGATGTTAAGCAGGATTCATGATGGCCACTTGGGCATTACAAAGTGCAGGGAAAGGGCAGCTATGGCAGTATGGTGGCCTGGGATCAGTTCCGACATTGCAAGCCATGTGACAAAATGTGCCTTTTGCTGGGAACACCGGCCTACTCAGAGAAGGGAGCCCTTGATTTCTACTCTGTTGCCTGCAGGCCCGTGGCAGAAAATAGCTGCTGATTTGTGCGAACTGCACAAGAAAAAGTACCTAGCTGTGATTGACTACTATTCCAGGTATTTGGAGATTGCACCCTTGAATGAGATCACAAGTCAAGCCGTTATCACTCGTTTCAAGAGCTTGTTCGCCCGGTGGGGCATACCAAAGGAGATAGTGAGTGATAACGGAATGCAGTATGCTTCCACGGAGTTCAGTTCTTTCAGCAGTGAATATGATTTTGTCCATTCTATGTCGAGTCCACATTACCCGCAGGCCAATGGAATGGCTGAAAGGGCAGTTCAAACAACGAAGTTCATTTTGAAGCAATCTGAGCCGTACCTAGCCCTCTTGGCCTATAGGGCAACTCCCATTCAAGCCACGGGTTTTATCCCAGCACAGCTGATGCTAGGACATCAGGTTCGCACCACTTTACCCTCTGCGGGTGTCTTCCAGCCAACTAGCTCTGTTCCTCAGGACGAGGTCCTTAGGAGGGATGAAGAGGCTAAAAGGGGCTATCAATTCTTCTACGGCAGGAAACACTCTGTGAGGCCCTTGCAGGAGCTGAATGTTGGGCAAAGTGTCAGAGTTAAACTGGATGATGAGAAGAAATGGAAGACGCTTGCTACGGTAATTGGACGCTCTCCAGAACCAAGGTTTTATGTAGTCCTTACTGATGGAGGGACAGTCACACGTCGAAATTGAAAACATCTTCAGCCAGTACCTGAGAGTTTGGGACTGGATGCCTCAGTACCACTGCCGGTGGGATCCCCTGTTTAAGAAAGGTGTCTTCCCCTTAGCAAAATCATAGCAGGGATACATCTTTGCTTCCACCAGACTCTCAATCACCTTCTTCTGTATCAGAGGATAGTTCATGTAAATTGACATCAAGTGGAAGGGTGGTGAAACTTCCAGCCCAATATCGGTAATAGCACTAGTTAGACCCGGAAGCATGGGCAGAATAATCCCATGGTCACTGTGGACTAGGGTAGTCTACCCCGATGTTCAAGTCAGGATTATATTTCATGTTGTTTAAGTATATCCTCTTTAACTTGTTATTTGTTGTATACTAAACAAAACTATTTCTGTATGCTTCTTGTATACCTTGTTATTTGATGTATTCAAAAAGAAAAAAAAATGTATGTTTTGTGCTTTGAAAAGGGGGAAGATGTGATGAGAGTGGGAAGTGAATGAATATTCTTAAAAATTCTATAATCGAATGCTATTTACAGTTTTCGAATGTCACTTTCGAATTTGAATGTTTATAATTATATCGAATGTCCACATTCGAAATTTCGAATTTAACATTCTATTTAACAAATACTATTCAGAGGTTCAATAGTTCATGTGGTAGGGAGGGAATCTAGTAAATTGATACATAATAGATACAAATATATCATTTTGAATGTTTCTATATAGAATATTGCATAATTTGAATATTACATTTAAAGAAAGCATTAGAAATACCATTACAAACATATAAATTGGAATTTTTTTAATTCGAATATTGCAAAATTCGAATATTACATTTAAAGAAAGCATTAGAAATACTATTACAAATATAAATTCAAATTTTTCGAAACATATATTTTCGAATGTAATCGTAAAATTCGAAACCGAACATTCTAAAATCGAATGTTAGAATGTTATGTAAACATTCGAAATTCGATTCGAACGAACGTGTTAAAATTTGTTTCATTTTTCGAATGTTGCGAAACATTCGCCCATCCCTAGTGTGCATGTGTTTTTGTGTGTGCATGTGTTTTTTGTGTGTGTATGTATTCGTTTGTGTGTGTGAGCGTGTGTGCATGTGTTTTTGTGTGTGTCTGTGTTTTTCTGTGTGTATGTGTGTGCATGAGCGTGTGTTTTTGTGTGTGTTTGTGTATGTATGCATTTGTGTGTGTGCACGTGTGTTTGTGTGTGTGTAAAGAGATGTAAGGTAACGGAGGCCTGTTTGAGGGTTGAATGATTTTTTATGTAACTAATTAGTATAGTCCCACAGGTTGTAACACATATGGGAGGAATGTTATCAGTTTTTCCTGTTTATTGAGCATTTAGACAGAAAGACAGACAGAGGTAGATATATGGTAGATAGATAGATAGATAGATAGATCGATAGATCGATCGATAGATAGATAGATAGATAGATAGATAGATAGATAGATAGATAGATAGATAGATAGATGATAGGCAGATTTATTACAATATTTTTCTGGCTGTATAAGTGTACGTTCATTGTGTAAATACAGTGCAGGTGCTGTTTTTTTATCTGCATGTCTGTATGTGTGTACAGCCGATTAAATTGAAAAACACACCCATTTATTGCACCCATTTATAACTGCTGTCCTGCAAGTGAGTAAATACCCAAATTGATAAGATGGAGGATTTACATAAATCATTTATGTAGTGACTGTAATGATTGTAGCTCTGCCAGAGTTAATATGCTTACTCTCTCTCTTTTTTTTTTGTTTTTAAAGAATATCACAATATATATTTGTATCACATAAGGTTTATAAGTTTATTTATAAACATAGACATCCAGAGTATTAATATAAGCTTTCTCTGTGTGTTATATATATATACACTGCTAGATATATTAATTCACATACATAGCCAGGCTAAATATAATTTATTTTGGTTTATACATGGAAAACTAAAACACATGGAAATATGGAAAACTAATAATAAAATAAAAATAAATAAAAAAAAAGAATAAATTCATGGTTTAGATAGAGTGTGCAGTTTTAAAAGATTTTTCAATTTATTTCTGTTATAGTATTTACTTAAAGTGATGGTAAACTCTGCTATTGCTAAGTTCAAGAATTTGATTAGTTATTACTATATATGCTAAACCGCATTATTAATTTCAAATGTTTATATGTAATTTTACTAAAAATGATCTTTATTCACAAGCCGTTGTTGTGCTGCCTTGCTCCGCCCCTCTTATTTACTTGCCTGAATAAACTTGACGCTTACCTATTCTCCACCCTCTCTACACATTAGACAATTTGCGCGCTCCCGACTCATGCGCATTGGAGCAAATGACGTATACCAAGTAAACATTGAGTCACGAGATTCAATGTTTACTTGGTTCAATTTGAAGTAAAAGTTTGACTGGATAGATAGTGCGAGCGATCGGTCCCTTCTAAAACGAGCATACTTGCCTGAAACCAAAATATAAGTATGTCTATAAGAGACAAAGAGCATGCGTTGATAATACATGAACACGCAAAATCGTTGTTGCTTTTTAACGCTCCTGATTGGTTGGCCATATGCTGCGAAGAATGCAATAATGTGCTTGCGTAAATCATGTTGCATAGAAGTAAGCCTGTCTGGCGACAGGCTTACTGATTGGTAGAATAAAATAAACAATCGATGTGACATCACAGGGGGCAGGAGAAAGACGGCATTAGACACAGCGATTAGACAAGGATTTGTAAGTGTTTTTACATACATACCATTACATGACATTGAGTGTGTAAATTAAATGTAATGTAACAATAGCAATATTATAATCAATATATACAGAGTTTACCATCCCTTTAATTCTTTTGGTATCCTTTGTTGAAAAGCATATCTAGGTAGGTTCAAAAGCAGCAATGCACTACTGGGAGCGACCTAGTGATTTGGTGCAAAAGTTCCACTGTAGAATTCAATTCAAATTAAATGGTCTTTGTAACAGTAAACCACTTATCAAACTGGACCATCAATAAATATCTTATTCTCCACTGCAAGTTCCAGTCACATCCCACTCTCAACTAAAAGGTACTCACACATGTGCAGCTGTGACCATAGTAATCCCGTTGTGGCATAACACCTATTCTCTTGGTGGGGATGGTCTGGACTTATCCACTTTGTGTAGCCCCCACCACTGCCTCTAGCAACTGCTGGTTACACACACACCGCTCTGATTACAGTCAGCGTCTTCCAGCCACGTGTGGTTGTGTCATCATCACCATGACAGTCCTAATGTAGCAGCCCAACGGCAGAACAGCTCAGCAGTTATTGGCTGGCAGAGAATCAAAAGCACAAAAAGGCCTCTCCTTGCTGATAAAAGTCAATGCTTTATTGAATCCAATTAAAATAACACAAGTTCACAAATACATAAAAAAGTGTAGGGTGTCAGACATCAGAGATGTCTTACGCATTTCGACTGGGAGCCTTAGTTATAGTTATAGGCTATAGACTATCGATTGCCTGGCTACATACTTGGGACTCTTTTCATTGGCTCATCAGATGTGTAAAGCTAAGTTTCAGTACTGCATCGCTGCTTCAGAGCTGACTTTAACTATGTGTTTAATCAATTTGCATTTCATAAATGCAAAAATATAGGACAATGATACAATGCTCTAACACATTGGAACACATAATATCCCTTTAAATAAAACATTGCCTTAAATGAATTAAATATCGCTGATGACTATCTTTTTTTTAATGCAGTTGTTTTCACTGAACCAGTCATGTCAATTTATGACGTGTCAATCAACAGTTTAACATAATTTTAGATCATTTTATAATATAACATTTTAAACATCCAAACACTCATTTACATTTGAACAAGAACATTTTGTTGATCATATTATTTATGTGCGCATGTTTCATAGTTTCAAATGTGTTTTTGTAAAACCAGTTGTATTTATTAACAGGTAAAATGAGCATGGCCAAACAAGCAAAATATGCCTCTGAAAAGAGTCTAATTTGGGTTTTCAAAGATTCAGGTTGCTGAAATAGATGATTCAAAAATTACGCTAATTTCATGGCTTTCAATTTGTTTCTATGTAAAATATTGGTGGAGTTTCCACTATGCAAATTGAAAAAAAAAAATCGATGCAATTGTGGAGTTGTATAATGGACTGAAACAGTTTTGAGTTTGAAATGCCATTTGTACCACTTTGTACAGAATTTCTAATGGATTAGAATAGACCCCAAGAACAAAATGAAGTATCTGAAACGCTAACTAAATGGTACCTACATTAGCAAAGAATTGAGAAGTCAGCTAGATGAAAAGACTAATAATGATGTAATCTTGCAGCTCCCAACCACTTTACAGGCACATTACAGACAAATGTTGCCAAGATGCAAGACACTACCTCTTAAAAATAACAGACTCTCCATGATCTCACTAACTACCTGTTCTAAACTTCAATATGACGCTCGGTTACCCAACATTGTTAAACCTTTGGTTGTACTCTTGGTTAATAAAGTTCAAAGTCAATTTTAAAATTGAGGTTTAAGATCAGTTTTCTTTCATTCTAAAAATATACATGAACACTTTTATTTAAAAAAAAATAACCAAAAAAACACAACAGAGCAGATAAAGTCAATATATTTCTCTAACATCCTGCGAGCACAGGGGATTTATGGGTCTGTCTGCTCTGCTATTTGTGGCTAGTTCTATAAAAATGGTGAGCGACCTCTCTGGGATAAATAATGTAAAAAGAAAAAAAAAACTCCCACTAAACAACTGCTAATAAGGTGCTAGATAAGTCTAAGAAGAGCACTAAACAAGGAACCTATTTTGGACAACTAACAAGAGCATCTGGTTTAGAAGTCTCTTTGTAATCATAAAGTTTAGTAAATGTGGGCTTAAGTATACAGCCTAGTCATACTGAGTGATACTCTTAATACTCTCATAAATAGCAAACATCATTTTATCAATAAGAAAAAGGAACAGAATAAACACCAAGACTAAATGTAAGCCCACATGAATATGGGTTACTTTTTACATATGAGTTATTGTGAATTGTATGTGTGTTACTTGTTACATATGTGTTATTATGAAGTGTGTGTGTGTGCATTACTTGTTACATATGTGTTATTATGAAGTGTGTGTGTGCGTTACTTGTTACATATGTGTTATTATGAAGTGTGTGTGTGTGCATTACTTGTTACATATGTGTTATTATGAAGTGTGTGTGTGCGTTACTTGTTACATATGTGTTATTATGAAGTGTGTGTGTGTGCGCTACTTGTTACATATGTGTTATTATGAAGTGTGTGTGTGTGCGTTACTTGTTACATACGTGTTATTATGAAGTGTGTGTGTGTGCATTACTTGTTACATATGTGTTATTATGAAGTGTGTGTGTGCGTTACTTGTTACATATGTGTTATTATGAAGTGTGTGTGTGTGCGTTACTTGTTACATATGTGTTATTATGAAGTGTGTGTGTGCGTCACTTGTTACATATGTGTTATTATGAAGTGTGTGTGTGTGCGCTACTTGTTACATATGTGTTATTATGAAGTGTGTGTGTGTGCTACTTGTTACATATGTGTTATTATGAAGTGTGTGTGTGTGTGTGCGCTACTTGTTACATATGTGTTATTATGAAGTGTGTGTGTGTGTGCGCTACTTGTTACATATGTGTTATTATGAAGTGTGTGTGTGTGCGCTACTTGTTACATATGTGTTATTATGAAGTGTGCTTGTGTTACTTTTTACATATGTGTTATTATGAAGTATGTTTGTGTGTGTGTTTGTGTGTTACTTTTTACATATGTGTTATTATGAAGTATGTTTGTGTGTTACTTTTTACATATGTGTTATTATGAAGTATGTTTGTGTGTTACTTTTTACATATGTGTTATTATGAAGTGTTTTTGTGTGTTACTTTTTACATATGTGTTATTATGAAGTATGTTTGTGTGTTACTTTTTACATATGTGTTATTATGAAGTGTTTTTGTGTGTTACTTTTTACATATGTGTTATTATGAAGTATGTTTGTGTGTGTGTTTGTGTGTTACTTTTTACATATGTGTTATTATGAAGTGTTTTTGTGTGTTACTTTTTACATATGTTTTATTATGAAGTATGTTTGTGTGTTACTTTTTACATATGTGTTATTATGAAGTATGTTTGTGTGTGTGTTTGTGTGTTACTTTTTACATATGTGTTATTATGAAGTGTTTTTGTGTGTTACTTTTTACATATGTGTTATTATGAAGTATGTTTGTGTGTTACTTTTTACATATGTGTTATTATGAAGTATGTTTGTGTGTTACTTTTTACATATGTGTTATTATGAAGTATGTTTGTGTGTTACTTTTTACATATGTGTTATTATGAAGTATGTTTGTGTGTTACTTTTTACATATGTGTTATTATGAAGTGTGTCTGTGTGCGTGACTTTTCCAAAAATAAAGCCCTTACAAGAGTTAAGAGAGAGTGTGTGTGTGTTAGAAATAGAGACATAGATAGATAGATAGATAGATAAATAGATAATAGATAGTATTTGCAATTATATTTTGCAAATGTTGCGTGTGTTTGTATATATATATAGTCTAACTTTCCCTTTAGTATATATACAATATATACACCCACATATATTTATTTGTTTGTGTGTGTATATATCTAGTGTATATATATAATGTATGTGTAATAGACTGACTGACAAAAGTAAAAGAGAGAGATTAAAACAAATAAATAAATAAAATGGGCAGGAACCAGAATAGAAATTCGCAGAGCTAAATGAGATGGAAAAAAACAACAAAATGTAGTGACATAAATGTCCAAACTACACCAGGTATCTTCTCTATCACATAATCTACATTTTTCATCTACCCCTAGTTTGTAAGTAATTTCTCCTTATGCCCCATCCCCTCCTTTCCTCGCCTTTGTTCCCTCCCTATCACTCGCTAAAAGTATTCATCCCTCCCTCCTTAATTTATATCTGCCCCTTTCCTCTTCTATTTTAATTTTTATGCTCCCTTAAATATCTACCTACCTTTTCCATCCTTGCTTTATCCCTCATCTTTCAGTAAAATCACACTTCCCTCCCTTTTCCTGCAACTTTCTGTTTCCCTTCTGTTCTAATATTCTTTACACACCTATCTCACATGTGTTCTTGTGTCTGTATATATATCTCCCCACCCTTTACCTTTCTCCACCTCACCTTTACCTGGCTGTCACATCAAACAGGCTTTACACCATTGCTTTGTCTTTACCTCTCTCTGTCCTCTCCCTCTCTCACACTATCTCTTCCTGTTTATCTCTTCTTTACCCCTCATTCAGCTCACTCCTCTCTACTTGACCATCTCATCTCACACTCTTTTTGCTTCCTATTATCCTACAAGCCTTCCCCTTCATTTCTGTACTTGTTTTCCCCTCTCCTTCTCCATTCCTCTTTTTTCTTTCTTGTCTACATCCCTTCTCTGTCTCTCTCTCTTCCCCTTTCTATCTCCTCTTTCTCTCACAGTTCCCTATTTTATCTCATCATCCATCCTGTCCATCCTGCCTGTGTCACTTCTTTCCCATCTCTCCATCCTGACTCTCTGCATCCCTCATCTTCCAATGCCTCCATCCTGTCTGCAACCCTTCTCTCCTCTATCCTCCCTCTATTGCATCCTCATCTTTCCCCTTCCCCATCTCCAATTATCCCTCCTCTCTCCCTCCCCCTCTAGCTCTCCCTCCTTTCTCTCTCCCTCCTTTCTCTCTCCCTCCTCTCTCCCCCCTCTCTGTCTTGTTGTTTCAAACAATAGCCACAGCTCCCTCCCTCTCTCTCTCTCACACACACACACACAGTCACTCAGCAGAGCCAGAGCAGCTCAAACAGGAGCCGAGAAGAGAATTAAAAGCACACACACAAAACAAAACCCCGGGCCGGTTTAATGCCCCTCCGGCCGCTTTGTGATGGACGTTAGGTTTTACCCTTCTGCCCCCACCAGCGTGGGCACCTTATCAGCTGACCCCACCTGCCTCAGCCCCTTGGACTTTTACCACTGCAACAAGGTACCGTCTAACCAGTACTGCTCGCGGGGAATGCTTGGGAAACAAAGGGTTAACGCCGCTTGTTTGTGGGACTAAGGGCTGCGATCTCTAGTGGCACCGAGTATCTATGATCTGTCAGTTTGTAGCTCCTCCAGCGTGAAGTTTATGTTGTGCATCACTTGCAGGGCTGCTGGCTGGGGGTGCACATGGCCCTACTTGTCTTCTACTGGGGAGCTGTAGCTTATGTTTACTAAGGTGGGATTTAGTGGACAGAGCTTGTTTATACGTAAAAGTCATTTATAGGGAAACACAATAGTTGCTGTGTTATCTGTCAGATTCAGAAACATTGCTGACCCCCCCCCCAAAAAAAAAAAAACCCCAACAAACTATCCCACTCAGTCCAGCGGTGAAGGGGTTAAAATTGGTGCTGGTCCAGGGGTCTCATTATGACACTCCCAAAGGCTCCCTATAAAACATTTGGGCATGTGGCAAACACCTTGCTACTATGTTCATCAGTTTGTCTCTGCTATTGGTTGCAATCCTAACCCTATCCCAAAAACCTTCCCACCTCCAAATCCCCCCAAAACATTCCTAATACCTACTCCCCCTCCTGAGTCACGTAGGATATATTTGATTACATGGGCATGTGCCCTATTTGCATGTGTGTATTTATAGTTTAACCCATAGAAATCAAATGAAACTAATATAATATTTGAATTTAAATATGTTTGCATTGTTAAATACTTTACTTTCATAATTGTTATACTGCTGTGTTAATCAATGTGATGTTGAATATGAGTTCTTTGAATTGAATGAACTGAGAATCATTTGATAAGCATTTTATAGCAGCAAACACTAAAATGCTCTAGCCATTTGCAGTATACATCCCTTACAGTAAACTTGCTCTGCAAATGCTAAGAGCTGTGTTTAAGAGGTTCTGATATATACTATGATAATCAGCTGGCTAATCAAACGTAGAAATGTTCCGGATATTAGACAAGTATTTCAGGGTGAGTACAGAAGAATTGTTTACATTTATTTCATATTTATATTTATTTTACATCATTTTGAAGACATGTGAGTATTGGATGGGAATTACCTACTAGGATTCCAGATATGTTTGCTTCCATGATAAGAACAATTTTGATTAACAAAATAATGTTTTTAACAAGTGCAATAAGATTAAGGAATAGATAGATCTATTGGTAACCCAACTTGCTGAGTGCCTTATATATTAAAATTGTATTGATTGTATTATTTTTAAGTACATGTGAAGTTATACCTACCCTAATGAGACCAGGAATTATAAAAAAAAGAATAATCCTACATAATTTATCATAATTTTAATATATTGGGGTTTACAACATTATTATATTGTATTTGTTTTATATATTAACACTTTCCCTCCTCTCAACAAAATCAGAATTTGTCATTTAAACACACATAAACTATACTTTTGTTCTACAACTGACCATAAAATATGATTTATTAAATCATATTTTCCAGTTTAATATTATTTTTTGTCTTATTATTTGGAAGTCTTTCATGATTTTACTTTTTCAGCTAAAGGAGAAAATCAGTGCATTTTTTTTGTTTTTGTTTGCTGCAATACTATAAAAGGTTTTGATAACTATTCGTTTTACAGTATTTAAAATGGGGCATATTTGTGTTACCTATACAGATATACAGAAGCAAAATAAATTGCAAATATGTAAACTTGTATTATTTATTGGTCATTCAGTGGAACAGTTAAAATATACATCTTGCCGCAAAAGTTTAAGGAATGTAATTGGAAAATGTAATAATTTAAATAAATTAAAAAAAATAGAGATGTTGAGTGTTATTATATATTTGCAACCAGGAATGCATGTGTGTGTGTGTGCGTACATATTTATATATTACAGAGCTTGACATTTCCAGTGGTCCACTAGTCCCGGACGACTTATAAATTGCAGCGGATGATTTAAAAAATTTACTTTTTCCTATATTTAACATTGGGTGGACTAGTAACTTTTTCCCTATGGGCAAGTAGTTTTTAAACCCTGACTAGTAAACCATAGTGATATTTTTCCACCCCTGATATATAGGTATATATTTGTGTACATACATTTTCAACTTATGACTTTTGCTAAATAATTACATATATCACTGTGTGTATGTGTGTGTGTATATATTTTTATATATATATATATATATATATATATATATATATATATATATATATATATATATATATATGTATATATATATATATATATATATATATATATATACACATGTATATATATATATATATATATATATCCAGAGACATATGTATTTATTATGTATGTATGTATTATGTACATCATTAAATATGTAACTATATACACACAAATATGCTGTTTCAGAGTATAGTGTGTTTCAGTGTTATATCTTGATTTTGTCACTGGTAATACACTGGTTTAATCAATGTGACATTTAAATGAAGTTAATTTGTTTGTTTTTGTACTCTTCAACACAAAATACCGTTTTCAAAACTGCAGGCCGCTGTTGTGAAGTGTAAACATCTGCTCATTATAAGTTATTTATTATGAAGGCCATATTTGTACCACCTCCATATGAAAGTATTAGACCGGTGAATTGACTTTATATTTACAATCATTTTTAACAGAAGTTTTATAATTGTTTATATTCAAATAAAACCGTCATCATATAGTGTCAATTGTTCTTAAAAATATATATTTAATATAATAATAATTGTGTTATTAATATTTTGGGAAAAATACAATTGTAGATTGTCAATATATTGTAACTTTGTTTATTGTAGAAATATTATTTAATCAAGAAAATGAAAGAAATAGATTAGAACCTGCGTAAACATTTGAATGATTGAATATTGTCTGTTGCTTTCAGCGGCATGTAGATTTTACCTGTTGAATAAAATATTAAAATAGATTGCAGATAATGCTCCAAATATGAACTAAACATATACTAAATTAAAAAAAACATTTATTAAATTAAAATTTTAGACCATTTGTTAACACTTTAAAAATAGCAATACACATTATTGGAATAATAATTATATTAATAAACTACGCTTGTGTCATATAATACTGTAAATATGCTTATAAAGAATATCTGACTTTAATACTGGGCTTATGAAATCCAGAGAAACATGGAACCAACTGTCCTATTGGGTTTTTTGGTGGGATTTTTCTTCATGTAGCTATACACAAAATCCTTTTTTCTGACTCTCAAACAGTGTGTAGCTGACTCGCTTACGGTTTTAGATGATTAAAATTGGTGGGGTTACCATTTGTACTATGTCTTCTTTCATTTTTCTTTTAAATCCTATTCCCCTTGTTCCTTTCCTTGCCCCAAGCAAAGCAGTGGCCATGTAAAACAATGACCTGCCAAATTTCTGTCTGTAGACTCCATTGAAAACTGTGGTTTCTACAACAGTGATTTGGGTTACTTTGTACTCCCTAGAGTCCCTTAGGACCGTCATAGAGTTAGTTGTCTCCTAAATTTGATATCAATTTGGCTCACATTGCCTTAGTTGTACAATGAATATTCAAGTATACTATTTTATTTTTGTTATTTGTGTTGCGGGTTTGTGAAGTTTATAACATACTTGATATCATTTTACATAATATTGCCTAAGTTTTGTAAAACATGTTGTCTTGGATGAACAAGAGTGTGTGTGAAAGGGGGGGGGAGATAGACGGAGAGAGAAAGAGAGAGAGAAGAAGAGAGAAATATAGAGAGAGTGTGTGTGTGTAGGAATTATGTACCCTCACTTCAATTAGTTTAAGTGAGCTGAGGTTAAATACTCCTATACCTGTGCTTCTGAAATATTGCCCGTTATATAGTGCATTTTACCTTTTACTTACATAGAACATTATATTACTTTGCATTAGTGGGTACAAAGTTAGTTTGCATTTTCACAAACAGAAGTACTGTTAAATATTTCAATATCTTTCTGTTGGTTGTTGTTTTTGTCTAATTTAGATGAGGGTTATCTAGCCTAAAACCCACTGGTATGTTGCAGTCCTCCAATGTTATTAAAGTTTCCTGTTTTATTTGTGCATCTGATTTATTTAGATTTTCTGCAACATTTTCACTTGGACTGCATGTTCTGTTTTCTTTAGTTGCTTCTGTTAAGCACATGGTTGTGTCATGGTATTTTTGTGCTTCTGTTAAGCACATGGTTGTGTCACATTTAATGACAGCATTTGGCTGTAATCCTACCCAACGTTTTTCCATTTACAACACACAGTGCATAGCCATGTAACTCATCATCAATACAACTGGCGGCAGAAGTTAGAACTGGCCCACTCTATTCATTTTCTTTCTGCGATTTCTTGCTATGATATTGTTTATTGAAAGTTTAGTTATATGGAAGTATAGGAACTTATTTCTATTGCTAAAAAATTGTTACAATTTCATGTCATTACTTTAGGAAAAAAACTGACAGAAATTAAGGTAGTAAGGGATATACATTTTTTTCACACATTCATATGAAACAAACACCCCCTATGTATACATAGCTGTATGCTTTCACTTACGGTTATGCATACATATGAGTGTGTGTATAATAACCATAGCGTTGAGTACATGTTTCTAGGGCTATACAATTCATTACAATTAGATTTGTCAATTCATAGTGATATAGGATCTATCTATTTAACTATCTATCTTTGTTTGTTTGTTTGTCTGTCTGTCTATCATCTTTCAGCATCTTTCTTCACATTTATTACAGCTGAAGTACTAAACATATCCACTAGGTGTCACTATGGTCACTGATTCAGTGTTGTACTTAGGTAGGTCAGAGATAACACAGTGAAATTAGTTTGTCTTCCAGATTAAAAAAGAAATATTATTAAACCTTGCATTTAATTTTTTTTCTGCTGTTAAGAAGAAAATATAAAATATATTAGGTTAAAAGAACTGAAGTGATTAATTTGACTTTAACTTTAGAAGCCACATCCACCAAGCTGACTATGAGATAATTAGTTACGTTAATTAGTTAATTAGTTGTTAATTACAACAATTTAGCAATCAAAGGTTATGTTTGAAAATCTAAGTTTAATATGGGCTTTCCCTCTTAAAACCAGAGGAGCATCTGGTGGTCACAATTAAAGACAAAGGCGGGTTTATATTCTGGTGCAGGGAGCAGAAGGTGACATATTGAAGACTCTGAGATTTCTAAATACCCCAAAAAAAGCATAAAGTGTAAAGGGTATGATTTAAATTCATAAGCTCCGATTAAAGCGACAGGGAACACTAAAAAGACTAAAGTAAAAATCAAACTTTCATGATTCAGAGAAACCATGCAATTAAAGGGATTGAAGGTCAAAAATGAATTGTGCGCAGGTGCATTTCAACTTGAAATATAAGCATTTTTGCCATATACGTCCATTAGCAAAATTGTTTATAGTAAAAGTTGTTACTGGTTTTCAGCGGCATATGCACATATCCTGTGAAGGCCTGTGCACCAGTATTCACACACGCTGCATTCTGAGAGCGTGGCTGTAGTGTGTATTTCTTCTGAAGACGTCATTTGTGTTATACAAGATACTGCTGACTCTCTGAGAAGGTGTGGTGTTCAAATATTGGTGCTCAGGCACTCACAGGATATGTGCGTATGCCTCAGAAAAACAGTCATAACTTTTATTAAAAGCATTTTTGTTATGGAACTATATTGCAAAACTGCTTCTATTTCAAATTGAAATGCACCTATGCACATTTAATTTTTGACCTTTCCCTTTTAAAAAAAAAAATACTTTAATTATAAAAATGTGCTCCTTCTGAGTATGTGCAAGAGTTCACAGTGTATACATAAGAGTCTATAATTGGCTGATGGTTGTCACATGATTACAACGTGCAACAAATTGGAAGGCCATTTTTAAATTTGTTAGAAAAAAAAATCTACTGTTCATTTGACTTAGTGCTGTTAAATTGTATTTTTATTATGCATGTGTGTTTATTATGCAATTCTACTATATTTAATGGTACTTTCAAAAAGTGCAAAGGTGGGTTTGCAAACTAAACATATGTATGCTCACTTACATGTTTCATTTAAAAACACAGGATTTTTTGCAGTAAAAAGTTTAGATTATTTTCCCACAACAGTCCTCTTGAGCTCCAGTGCTAACCTGTAGCCTAGTTACTAAAGTATGATGCAATTCACAATTTAGTGTGTCTCCCTGGGTAATATGAAATTATAATTACTATAAAACATGATCTTCATCAAATGTACGTCACCGGTCGTTAAGGGTTTTCTTGTTTATAATAGCAATTATACCCTCCCTCCTCCCTTCTGGTCACCGGAAATAGGGTAATTCACTGGTCCTTAAGGGGTTAAAGGCATATAAAAACCCAAAAACTTTCTTCATGAGACAGACAGAACATACAATTTTAAACAAATTTCCAAATGTACTTCCATTATCAAATTTACTTCATTCTTTTGATATCCTTTGTTGAAGGAGCAGCAAAGCACTACTGGGAATCAGGTGAGCCAATGACAAGAGGCATATATGTGCAACCACCAATCAGCAGCTACCTCCCAGTAGTGCTTTGTGTCTACTGAAACTACCTTGGTATTCTTTTTAGTAAAGCATGCAAAGTGAATGAAGCAAATTAAATAATAGAAGGGAATTGGAAAGTTGTGTAAAGTTGCATACTCTGTCTGAATCGTGAAACTTTGACTTGAGTGTCGAATAGAAATGTATATTAGTTTATTAGAGAGAAAGTATGTTACTCACAAATAAAGTGATGGATTACTATAATCTGCATGATATCTTAATGAACAAAACATTTTTCAGCAATATGAGTGTATAATGGCCGAACTCTTGACACGTGTAAAGAAGTAAATTAATTTCTTCTTAACTACGTTTTAATGGAACATTAAACCTCTAATTTCTCATAAAAGGTTTAATTATTTATAGTGAAACAACCATTGAAATGTACTTTCATGATTTATTTTGCCTACTTTTCCAAAAATGTAAATCTAACACAGTTTTTCTACTCCTCCAGTGAGGCTGGAGACCATTACATGGAATTCACAAGTTTGACCATCCTACATTTTGCACAGCACTTTACTGAGATTTGTAGGAGTTTATTTATATCTGTACCTAGATGGCCATTGCAAAGAAAAGGCTTTTCAAAGGGTGTTTCTTTAGACTGCACAACAAAAAAGACCGTTTTAAGTGTTTCTGAAACATTTCTTTTGTATGTTGCTTTTTCTGCTGGGCTTTTTAGAAAACAACTATAGCACTTAATAAATAATAAAAATATTGTTAAAGCTATCATTTTGGTTCTTACTCAGGCAAGAAACAATGCACATGGCTTATGAGGTTAAATATGTACTCACTAAAACACTATTAAGACAAAACTTATTGGAACTTTGTGACTAACATTCCGCTGAAGGATTGATGGCGGATGAGAAAATCTAGAGCATCTGCAGGGGTTAAACTCATAAAAGATCCTGTTTATTAGTGTGTTTTTTTGGCTCCTGATCCAGGTTTTTTTAATTCTAAGTGATCACAATCCATTTCCCTATTGGTAATAGTTCATATCAGATAGCAGGAAAATCTTTCGTATGATGCTAGTACAGCAATGGCTTCATTAATCACAAACCTCCCAACCACAGGGTTTGCACTTTATTTTGCCAAAATGGACACATCAAATACAACACACAAAAGGTGTTGATAAAGTGAAAACTGGACTTTTCAAAATGTTTGTCAGAGGAAGATTTGGAATGATTCTATTACCTTTACCTTGCACATGTGCAATACACTCTGAAATGGGCACATATGCCATTTTAGAGGTATATATCAATATATGGTCCTAAATTCAGCACTATTGTTTAGAATCTCTGTAGTGGCTGGGACAGATATTTACATATGTACATTTATTTTGTAGACAGATATGTGATCTAACAAGATCTGCAGGAAACACAAGGAAAATGGAAATGTAAGGCTTAGACTGGAATGAAACTAAGGGGTGAGGCACTGAGGGGAGTGAGCTGGCTGTGTGGCAACAATGTTGCAAGGGTAGGGGAGGCCTCTGCTTATTGGTATAAATGTTCAGGGTTGGAGGGCCTAAGCCTCTTTTCCACCTGCTTCCAGGAATTTGTTCCACTCCCTCCCTGGTTATACTGGCAAGAGGGGTTTACAGGTGCTACTAGGGTGTCTTAGTTATTCTGGCACTCTCATGGTTAATAGAACTAGATAAGGTAGGTCCAGAATGGTACAATTTTGCTCCCCTTAAGAGGTCAGGTTTCACGACTAGACCTCCTGAGGCCTCCTGGTTGGAATTTGTAGTCAACACATCCTAGTTAGGCGGGCGGTCTGGTCTCAGGCTATTGACTATGCGGGTGAGGACCAAAAGGAGGAGCAACTTCCCCAGGATCGGGTCTGCTCCTAGAGTGTTTGGTTGAAACCCTCGGATAAACAACATTATTCCTATTAGGCCTTGTAGCCGTGCTCCGTCGTGTGAACTGCCTGGGCCCAGACCAGCATAGCATGGTTTTAGTACTAGGGCGCCACTGGCCTCCAGGTTCCTTTGCCTTTAAGACTAAGTTTATTTGTTTAATAAATGTCACCTTGCAGTCTTTAACCCAACTCTCTTTGTGTTTGTGTGTTTATTTCCTAGTAGTTAAGTTTAGCTAAGATAGGAATAGGGCCTTCAATCTCTTATGGAAATCACAACTGCAACATTGAAAAATGGCATTTAGCAATCACACTCTTAAGATTATTGTTTGTATTTTATACTCTCGATTTTGGGGTTATAAATTACAGTGTTCTCGTCTTTAAGAATGGGTTTTCTCCCAGCAATTGCATCTTTGCGCTCGGTAGTTAATATTTTCCATTTAGTATTGTTTGTTTAAAACCAATTTCTTCCTACAGTTATAGAAATGCGGCAAAGAGAAACCCTGTTCTGTACAGTGAGAGTGAGGCTTGGAAATTGCTGTCTGTACAGTGAGTTCTGCAACTCTGGAATATCTTTAATACCTCATAACTTAGCAGTTTCACGATTTACAGAGTGAGAACTGTTAAATTCCCGTTCTAGAAGATGAGATAAGTTGCAGCCACTTTCTTCTAACGAAAATTAATATCCTGTAGTCGTCTTCTTGATTTAAAATTAATATCTCTCCAAAACAAAAAACAAGGATTACTTAAAGGGACAGTCTACACCAGATTTTTTTTATTGTTTTAAAAGATAGATAATCCCTTTATTACCCATTCCCCAGTTTTGCATAACCAACACAGTTATAATAATATACTTTTAACCTCTGTGATTATCTTGTATCTAAGCCTCTGCAAACTGCCCCTTTTTTCAGTTGTTTTGACAGACTTGCAGTCTAGCCAATCAGTGCCTGCTCCCAGATAACTTCACGTGCACGAGCACAGTGTTATCTATATGAAATACGTGAACTAATACCCTCTAGTGGTGAAAAACTGTTAAAATGCAATCTGAAAAGAGGTGGGCTTCAAGGTCTTAGAAATTAGCATATGAACCTCCTAGGTTAAGCTTTCAAGTAAGAATACCAAGAGAACAAAGCAAAATCGGTGATAAAAGTGAATTGGAAAATTGTTTAATATTACATGCTCTATCTGAATCATGAAAGTTTATTTTGGCCTAGACTGTCCCTTTAATACATTTAAAAAAATAATTAAAAGGACACTCAAGTCAAGATTAAATGTTCATGATTCAGATAGAGCAGCAATTTTAAACAACTTTTCAATTTACTTCCATTAACAAAATGTGCACAGTCTTTTTATATTTTCATTTTTTGAGTCACCAGCTCCTACTGAGCATGTGCAAAACTTCACAGAATATATGTATATGCAGTTGTCATTGGCTGATGGCTATCACATGATGCAGGGGAAGAAGAAATAGACGTTACTTTGACATTTGCCAGAAAAATATCTACTACTCATATGCAGTTCAGACTAAGTGCTACTATATTGTCTTTTTATCATGCATTTGATGATTATGCAAATCTACTGTATTTACTGGTCGTTTAATAAAAAATGTTTTTAACATTCTAAAAGTTTAAAAAAACAACATTGGTCAGACATGCCCAGTATACTCATCATGCCCATAAAAAATGACATTCATATTGTTTAACAGTTATCATAAAGGCCACTCTATTAATCCTTTTAACTCATTTAGTATTTCTGTAGTCGGATTTTATTTTCAGTAGCTCTGAGGGCCATTGTGTAATAATATAGATCAAATCTCATGTGAAATAAAATTACTAGCTGTGTTCAACTCAGAAAGATTGTGATTACTTTGTTAATGAAAAAAAGTGATTTTCTTTTTTAATGAATTTTTAACAGAACCTCACACACCGAGGCAGCTAATTTTTCAGACAAACTATATTTCTAATTCAAAGCTTGTGACCTTTAATACCAAACATTAAAGGGACAATAAAGGAAAAATTAAACATTTCAATTTACTTCTATTAACTAATTTGTTTAGTTCTCTTGGTATTCTTTGTTTAAAAGCATACCTAGGTAGGCTCTGGAGCACTGCTGGGAGCTAGTTGCAGATTGGTGGCTGCACATATATGCATCCAGTCATTGGGTAACCCAAAGATTTTCCCTAGCACCCAGTAATGCATTGATGCCCCTTCAACAAAGGATACCATTATAATGAAGCAAATTTGATAATATAATAGAATTAAATTGGAAAGTTGCTTTATTGTAAAGAATACCAAGGTAGCTTCAGTAGAAACAAAGCACTATTGAGAGGTAGGTGCTAATTGGTGGCTGCACATATATGTCTCCTGTCATTGGCTCACCTGATGTGTTCGTCTAACCCCCATTATTGTATTGCTGCTTTTTCAACAAAGGGTACCAATAGTATGCAGCAAATGTGATAATAGAAGTAAAGTAGAAAGTTCTTTCAAATTGTATGCTTTATTTGAAATATGTAATCAAAGATAAGTTTTGTGCGCTTTTAAATGGTCAAAGAACTGAAATGTTATGTGTTTATTCATTTAAGATATGGAACCTTTAAATTATATGAAACATTTGTATTAAATCTTGAACATATTAATTTAATTGATAAAATCATCCAGAAGAGTCAGTCTTGCCTCTAGCGGTTGTATAAAATGATGTATTTGGCAAGAAACTTCATCTTCTACTACTGATTTGACTTATAAGCAAAGTGAGTGTATCTCCCCAAGAGGATAGGCTGCTTTGTACATCGTTTACTGGGTACAATCAGGAAGTGAAATAAACTAAACTAAAATTTCAAATAGAGCATTGGGGTGGCAAATGATTAACAGGCATCAGGTGTGCTTAAAATGTATGTTTTTTACTATTGCCATTCTAACATTTAGGACCCGTTTGCAGGAGCGCAATAATTAACCAGTCATTACAAGGTGCTGGTTATTGTTACCGCAACCTTGCGGTAGCAATTAGCACTCTGAAAATTAACCAGAGATTAACCTAGAAATAGTGTTCAGAAGAGCCCTAACGTTAAAAAACAAACTGGCACCAAGCAAGATAGTTAGAGACAAAATATTTCCTAACAAAACCATTACGGCCATTAACACCAGAAACAATAGCAAAACATTTTTGGGTAATTTTGTACCCCAATGTGGTTCAGTTAGATGTTACAAGTCGAGATGCAGTATGTGTAAGGTGGTAAAACATGGTACCAAAACCTTCCAGTCAAATAGTACAGGAGAAAAATTTGCTATTAAAAACGCCTCACTTGCGAATCTACCTATATCATATATTTAATACAGTGTTTGTGTAGGACTCAATATGTAGGACGTATGAGCTGAAAAATAAAAAGACGCTGGAGTGAGCTCATTCGTAATGTTAAAAGAAAAATTCTAAAACATAGTATATCAAGACACTGTACCCACGTTCATAAAGGAAGCTCTAAAACACTTTCTATCCTTCCTATTGAATAGATATCCAGAAATAGTCACAACCCTATGCTTCTTCTTCAACGTAGGGAGACCTACTGGATCCATAAATTACATACTTTGATTCCAGAGGGTCTCAATGAATGTGTTGATCTAGCAACCTTTGATCTATGATCGATTATATTGTCATCATTTGATTTTTTTTATATATTATCTTCTATATTCACATATTCACTGGTGATTATATTTATTTTAATTACTCCTCACCCAATATAACACTTCCCCCACACATCATGAATATGCTTATAGACCACTTGTTAAAATTTTAGATTATGGGATATTAATTATTATTATTTTTTATGTTTCTGATTTTTGAGTACTATTATATACTACTGCTGTTTGGGGCCTAGACATATTAGATGGTAACTATATGAAGAGTAGCACGGTCCACTCAGATATTTGTTTTATAGATATTTGTTTATCACATTACCAATATTTTAGTAATATTCACTTTATTAGAATTATAGTATATTAGATACACAAGTACAAGCACTATATATCATTTGAAGATGTTTTGGCAGTTACATGTTCACTCGCACATCGATACGTGGTTTTGTATGTGTGGCGGATCTCCTATGGATGGTACACTTACATTAGAATGTTTGAATATAACGGGTTGACTCCCACACATTACGTTATTTTAAGTTTTAATTAAGGATAAGATGTCTCACGACTACACATGAGCTCTCTAGTTTGAGCCCTTATTTGTAATTTCATTATATGGTGGTCACAGAGATGGTATAATATTGTTGAGCAATGTGAATAGCTCTCTTAATATAGCTATGGTTAGTTTAGTGCACATCACTCTATGTATTTATATATGTATATATATATATATATATGTATGTGTATATATATATATATATATGTATGTATGCTGTGTATATGTACATATGTTTATTCATTTATATACCTATTTTATATATTACGATCATTATTCAACTATCAGTCACTCCCCCCTCCCCTCCCTCCCCTTCTCCCACATCACGTTAGAGTGAGGGGGGGTGTTGTATGCCTATCAATGTTTCTCACATGGCGTAAGTTAGCTACGTTCTATATACACTCTAACAGCTCATATAGCCATGGAACTCGAGTCCTGACCCCGTCCCCTTACGACGTATCACCATAGAGACTGTGGGTTGCCCAGTAGCATCACTCACATAGTAAGGGATAATGACGTTGTACCATCATAGCCTAGCATCATACGGAACTTAGTTGTTCTGTAGCCACCCCAATTGGAAGTTTGGTAACAGGAAAAAGACTGATTAGTGAAGTTTAAATAAGATTACGATGGACTAGGTTCACACCCGTTGCTTCACAGATACTAAGTAATCTGTGAAGTAAGTAAGAAATACTAAGTAGGAATTGTCCTAGTTGTACACTTGATTTGATGGACTTACAAGTAAGTAATAAACTTTCACTTGTTGTGCTCGGCGTCACCCGACGATCAGATGGTTTAAACATAATAAACCTTTAATAGATAATATGGGTTAGTAACTTGACATGGTTTTTGAATTTAGAGATCATATCTGATGCAGCAAGAGGTTTGAGCTTACCAGACCTAATGTTTTGCTATAAGGGATTTGGTTAGTCAATTTAAGTTGGCTAATGATCATCCATTTTGTCATGAGCTTTATTATGTATGTTTGATAATATACCTATTGTATAGGATAATTTGTATGGCATATATAGCAAGTGTTTTTCATCCATTGTATTAAGCCTGATGAAACAGCCACCGGTTGGCTGAGAAACGCGTTGCTAGTTTTTTATTTATTTTAATAAAGTAAGTTTTTAGACTTACCACCTGCTGCCGTACACTTATTATCCTATCCATTACTTGGTACTTTGACCGTTTGGAAGTTCCTGTTACACCGGGTGTCAGTCTACTGGGCGACTGTTTGATCCCAGCTCGCCCCTTATGCGCCAAGGGAGGTGCTCTACCAAATGTGAGTGCAATTCTACTACATGTTATCTAACATTTCCTAACAATACTAGGCCATATTGGCGTTTTCTTGTGTTTACATCATTCACAGATTACTGTATATATTCATGGAGGTCAGTCTGCTGGGTGACTGTTATGATCCCAGCTTGCTCCTTCTGCACCAATAGGGGTGCTGTATCAATGTGAGTGTATTTACCACATAACATTTGTCATTTATTTAAAACAATATTGGGCCATGTGGCGCTTCTGTCTTCTTTTGTTGTCTACAGTTTATTGATCCTGGATCGTGGCGTTGATCCTCGTACAGATAGCTGCCTTGACCTGAAATCTCCCACTACATCTGGTTACACTACTTTCTACCTCACTAATCCTTTGAGGGGACTTTACTGATATTAATATATGTATAATTTATATTGCATCTGCGGAATTTGTTACATATGATTGTATTTAGTTAATTATATCTAACTGTCATTGTTACTATATATTTTGTGGTTGACCAAGGGCGCCCTCTATACACAATCTTTTTTTTAGAATTAATTAGAGATTAGATATTCATATACATATATATTTAAAAATGCTGTCCATCGCTGCGCTACATACCTCCTTTGCTGCGCGAGGTTCTGATGCCGACTGTGACGGCATCAGAACGAGGCTTCCGGGAGCCTCATTCTGATACCGTCACAATCTGCATCAGAACCTCGCTCTACAAAGGAGGTATGTAGCACATTATCGTGTGCTGGTATTACAAAGTGGAGCACTAATATTGCTTGCCTGCAAGCGATATTTATCACTCCACTTGTAATCTGGCCCTTAGTGTGCAATAAACATAGTAAATGCATTAGTAATTGTTTTTGATACTATGGTCTCTTTAAACATTTATATACCAGTTTGGTCTATAGTGGGATGACTTTTTAATTATTTTTCCATGTTGTGAATTCACAATATAATCAGTGAAGCAGATGATTGTATTTTTGTGCTCTTTTACTGTCAAACTGTAATTATTCATTAAAAAAGGGTATTTTCAGTTTATTGAATAATGATTCCAAATGTCTTTTTTTTACATGTTTATTTTTTTGCCTCAAATGAAACATAAAAAAATATATAAAACTGACTATAGATGGTAGGGCCCAGCAAGCATTCTTATTTCCATCATTAAATCTGCCATCTTCTTACTGAAGAAAAATGTATTTTCAAATTAAAAAAATAACATGAGTAAAAGAATTAATACAGAACAAAGTACAGGATTGAATTAAAAGTAGTTGTATTATTATATATTGAAAATTTGCTTTCAAGGGACACATAATTCTTTTCTTTTTTCCTCGTTATCAGCAGAGCACAGAAATCTCATTCTACCACAGTTTTTAAAAAAAAAAATTTTTAGAATTGTAAATTGATGCATTTTCCACCAATTCAAATACATTTCCAAGTGCATTCTGCAGAACAATAGAGAGAACCAATGCAAAAGTGTGTGAGTAATATTCTTCTGGGTAAAAAGCCAGTCTTGCTTTGGGACCAGGCCAGGATTAATTTAAGTCATTTTTAGAAATATAAAACTGTTTGCTTGTTAGGCTGTAAGAATTTACATAGCTTCAGATGATTTGTATGCAATAAGAAACGTGCTATTTGATGGAGTTTGTATTTACAATTTAAAAATATATTGCAGGGCAATGAGAAATTGAGTTCCATTTAAAACTATTAATTAGAAATAGTAAATAACCAAGCTTTGAGTTAAATGTACTGTAATAAAAAAATAATAAATAAAAAGAAAATGATGTTTATGTGATATACATACAAGTCATGTGAGTTTTTAGTCTACATATAAAATGGAGAATTAAATCTAGTAGTGCTATGTTTTTCAAAGGGAAATACTCACAGGGCTCCTGCCCCTTTACATGTGCAGTGAATACTGGACTCTATGAGAAATGGATCCATCACAGCCTATTGATTGTGAATGTTGGCAGTTCATTGTTAGTGTTAAAAAAAATCAAATAAAAACCTACAGACATTGTTTCATTCTTCATGTACACCCCTTGTATCTGGTGTCTTTGGTGACAGAACATATCTTTTCTTTACCATACAGTATTGTATCTACAGAATACAGATGTTAACCTACAGAATTAAAAAGAAAACAGACTTTTTCTTACCATTGAGTGTGTGCACGTAGTTGATCAACTACCTCCTTGATTATCCTCCCCATAACTGTTCTCCTTCCAAGAAGATGAGGCTATAATGCCAACGTTACAAAACATATTTGTCCTATTGGTATTATTGCTTTTTAGAGTTCTTAGCCTGGAGTAGCAGAAGTGTCAGTTACCTGGTGAAACTGATGACTTGAGGGCCCCAGTGCAAAAAAACATTTCACGTGTAATACTCAACAATAAATATTCAATTTAAATGTTGATCCCTCTGTAACCCCTTTATGCCAGTTATATACCTAAGTGGGACGTAAGATCAGATACCTAACTCTGCAGTTCCTTTTATGGCAGTACTCCCCACTCTCCCTTAAATGCCAGTGTACTGTGATTTTTATTTTTATCTCCCCTTTAATGTGTTTCCAATAATCCATTTTAGCTGCTGGAGTGTATTTAATTTACAAATAACTTTCATTTGAAATAGCTGCTTTCCCATGTTATATTTCCACCTATACTGAAAATGTCAGTCATTAAAGGGACTTTAAACACTAAATACATGCTAGATAGAATGATGCATTCAAAGAAAAGATTAGTCCATGACTAACATGTAGATGTATTTTTTAAAGTTTCATTAGTTGTTTAAAAAGTGACAAAATAAGTGTAAAGTTTTAGTGTCTATAAAACACTGGGAGCTGCCATGTTGTAACTTGTGTTACCTTCTCTGCTGTGGCCAATTAGGGACAGTTATACATAGGTCATTAGAGTGTGCAGCCAATGGTTGTGCTGGATTTAACAGTGTTCTGCACTTCCATTTCTAACA
The DNA here is from genome assembly GCF_027579735.1 of Bombina bombina. Lineage (NCBI taxonomy): Eukaryota > Metazoa > Chordata > Amphibia > Anura > Bombinatoridae > Bombina > Bombina bombina. The sequence goes on from NC_069499.1 coordinate 999,039,080, forward strand.
GGAACTGAAAAGCTCACAATTTCAGAATGGAATTACAGGCAAAGAGGACAAAATAAATAATGAAAGTATATTGCAGAGCGGTTTTATTATATACAATTTATCATTTTATATTACCATCTCAAAGTGTTTAATGTCCCTTTAAGTAATGGTTGCAGAAAAGCTATATAATCAAGAATATTTAAAAGAAATCACACTCTCAGTAGGGATGGGAAAGAGAGGTACTAAAATGTTAATTTTTCATAGTTCTTTCTAAGCTTTGGTCTTTGAGAATACAGTGAGAGATAAGATAAGGTTGACCGTGTAAAATTAGAGAGGGAGGTCTGCTCTCACTACAAGCTCAGACAAATTAATTTGGTTGTAGTTTCCATTAGGAAAAATAGCTATTCATATACAAAAAAATAAACTTAAAGGGGCAATTTCCCATACATTTTAAACTCTGCATCTGGTTTAACATGTAACTGGACAACTTACACTATCCTTTCCTATCCTCATATCCTATCCTTTCCTTCCTCATATTTGTCAAAGACAGTGCAGTATCCTGGCTTTTTGTTGGTTGTTCTACATATACATGTGTGTGTGTGCGGGGGTTTGTGTATGTGTGCATGTGTGTGTGTGCATGTGTGTATGTATGTTTGCGTGTGTTTATGTGTTTGTGTGTTAAGTTTAATTTTTTTTAGCAAGAAGCAGTGAGGGAAAGGTATGTGATTTGTCAAGGGGACAGCAAAATCTATCTTCACATGGGTCAACAAAATCCTTGCACTGGTCCTGCCTGTAACAGGAGGTTGGGAAGCAAACTCCTCTGCTGTAGTGCAAGCTTGAAGGCTAAAACCTCTGCTGTTGTGCAAGCTTGCAGACTGAATCCTCTGCTGTTGTGAAAGCTTGCAGGCTGAATTCTCTGCTGTTGTGAAGCTTGCAGGCTGAAACCTCTGCTGCTGGATGTGGCTTTCTGGCCAGCATGATCTGTACAATTATTTTTTTACTTCCAAGACAAACATACTCATCTGCAGTAGTTAAATAAATTAACTAATTTATTGGACTCTTCCTTTTATATTAAGTAGTATAACTTTTTAATGTGCATAAGAAAATCATTACTTATAATATTTTGTGGTGATGAGTATATAAGCAACGGGGTGCACAATACATTAAGGGCTATATTACTAGTGTAACGCTAATTTATTGCACACTCGTAAAGGAACAAATTTGCCTGTTTACGGGTGCACGATAAATAACCAGCCATTACAAGTGGTTCTGGTAGCAATTAGCGCTTCAAAAATTAACCAGAGGTCAAACCTCTGGTTCATTTTTAAAATATTCCCCAGTTACCCCAAAAATAAAGTTTTTGTTTCCTTTTTTTGTTTAAAGAAATTGTAGCATAATTTTTTTTAAAAAACAACAAAACCTGCACAAAGCAGTTTATGGATTTAAAGTGCGCGGCTGTGGGGGTGTTAGAAAAAAAACAGCACTAAAAAAGTGCCTTTACGTAGTGGTGTATGGGGACTGTGTGTTCCCTGTAAATATATATGTATGTGCTTATATACATATATATTTATGTGTTAAAGTGAATGTCAACTTTCACAAAAGAAAGCCCTGTTTTTAAAAATACTATTAAAAACAGGGGAACTTTCATTCAAAGTTCACATTGAATCCGTTCTTTTAAAATACTTACCTTTTATTCCGAGCAAGCGTGGAACACCGGAGCAGCGATTACTCCGCCCCAGGATGTCTCTTCTTACTACAGAAATGACCAATCCGACTTCCTCCAATCACAACATTGCCTCAGGCAATGTTTGCTCCAGGGGGGGAAACCGGATTCGTCATTTCTGACATAAGAAGAGACGACCTGTAGGCAGGGGAATCGGCATCGCTGCTCCGGTGTTCTACGCTTGCTAGGAATAAAAGGTAAGTATTTTAAAAGAACGGCTTCAATGTAAACTTTCATGAATGAAAGTGCCCCTGTTTTTAATAGTATTTTTAAAAACAGGGCTTTCATTCGTGAAAGTTGATATTCACTTTAATGTATTTATGTTGTGTTTGGTGCAACTTGTATTTTAATATTCATATGCATATATATTTAAAATGTGCTGCCCGTTGCTGCGCGACTTATTCTCTTCACTGCGCTAGGTTCTCAGCCGTGTCTTACGGGATGATAACAAGGCTCCCATTGGAGCCTATGGAAGCATGCTCTTGTGAGCGCAAAGCTTCCCTGCAATACGAATGTGAGAATGTGTTTGCATTGTGCCTAACTTGTAATAACAGCGCACATTTGCGTGTGCTGGTATTACTGAGTGAAGCGCAAATATTGCACTAAATATTGATATAGAAGAATGACCTTGCTCCAAAGAGATTATATGGGTTAATGTGACAGAGGGTGTGGGGTTTGTTGCCATAGCAACAGCATGTTGGATGTTTATTTGATGGGATATGATGATGAGAATACATTTTTCAGAATAGATGAGTTTTAAAATAGTGTTTGAAGCTATAAAAAGGAGGAGAATATGTCTGAAAAGGGCAAGATAAAACATTCTACAGTGTAGGTGCAACAATAAAGATGTGTTGGAGTTCTGGATTTGTTTATTTATTTTTTATTATTGTTTGTTACTTTATTTACTTATTTATTTATTTATTTTTGCATGGCAAAAATATAGTAAGGTGCATTTTTACTGTGCTATCTTATTTGGCAGTCATAGTTTTATAGACTAATGATAATATATACTATATATATATATATATATATATATTATATTATATTATAATATAATACATTTAAAGGATCATGAAATACAGTAGCATTGCATAGCCAATAAATGCATAATAAAAAGACAATGTCATAGCACTTACTCTGAATTTTAAAACTTATTTTAATTTTCTGGCCCCCTGTATCATGTGGCAGTCTTTATCCAATCACAGATTCATATATGTTTACACTGTGAACTCTTGCACATGCTCATTAGGATCTGGTGCCTCAGAAGGTGTGCATATAAAACTGGGCACAATCTGATAATGGAAGTGAATAGGAAATTCTCTTAAAACTGATGCTCTATCTAAATCATGAAAGTTTAGTTTCCATTTAATGGTTTTAAATAATGTTATATTTAATCAGAGATTAGTGGGTGCATATGGCATATACCAAGACATCCCAACCTGCAAAAACTAATTTCAGGGAGGTGGCTTCTCCCGCTACTGCGCCGCCACCCCCCCCCCAACACCTCCCAGTTATATATTGGACACCTTGAAACCCTAAATAAGATAGAGACTTATCATTAAAGTAGCTTCCCACTAAAGTCCCATTAAAAAAGTAGCTTTATTGCTAAACCACATACAACAAACCTATTTTTCAGTGATCGTACGCTTGTTGCATTCTTAAATATTTTAAAATACGAAGTTTAATGATGTGCAGTAAATAAGGTAGTATTTGTGTTTTATTTTATTAGAATCAGTGGGGGCTTTTTGGTTACTGATGCATGCTTTGAGGGTTCTATAACGTTCCAGCAACTAAAGGCATTCCTTAAAGAAACACTTTTCCGTATTTGGGCCACATTGGATCATGGTACTTGGAGTTTCAGGGAGATTGCAATCCATTTGCTGGCATCAGGGAGCTGTTATTACAATCAGGGAGACTCCATAAACTTCAGGGAGAGTTGGGATGTCTGTATACCTGCAATCCATTTATTTTTTTGCTTCAGCTACAAGGCCATTCAATTCTTGGTAAAATAAGTTTACAAACATTTTCTAAATCAGTAAAGCCCAGCTTCAAATAATTAATTATTTTAAAAAGCTTTTAAAGCATTTCTTTTGTATACAGATTTTTTGTAATTATATATTTTATGCTTATATTATGATTACTTTAAGGTGTACTTATTTTTTTCCAATTTTTTTGGATCAACCATACCAAAGCTTAGACATTTGTATGAAATAAAAGTCTCTCTTTCAGTGCCCCTCAGCTGATTAGTCATTCTCTAGAGCAGAAAGAAGCCAAACTTTCTACTGGGGCCAAATCATTTCTTGGTATCCACAGTGACAAAGGTGGTGCAGGCTGCCAGGGCTTGTCGTTAATTATACCATGAAGGAAGTTAAACAGACTGGTCAGGAAGTACACAGACTGTTGATAAGGGTGCAATTTTTGAGGGCTGATATGTAGGAAGGACCTACATCTGTCAAGAGAGGAAACCTACAATGGGAAACCGCAAGAAATCATCTCAGTGGGATGGATAAACAAGAATATTAGCCTAAAATAACAATTTGGTCCGTCAGTTTATTGCAGCCAGATTATATTAATGGACATTTCTCTATATAATGATATGCTCTTTTATTAATATTTATGTTCCTAATATAAATTCACCATTTTAGTATACTGCCAATGTTTGTAATAATTGTAAAAAAAAAATTGTGATATATTCTATAAATAGAAAACGTTTGTTCATAAAGATGGACTAGCATATGAAACTATTATGGGGCATTTTGCTATGCAAAGGTAGTTCAAAAGAAATTTGCTTAAGCCTTTATTTTTTATCTAAAGCTATTTTGACAGTTAATGCGCCCCGTGTAGACTTGCTGGTGCTGGTTGGTAAGTAAGTCGTGCACATAGCAGAGCATACTTACTAATTAGAGCATGTGTTAGGGCTGAGTTCAGCACCATGGGCGCGATCCGATATAGATCGCAGTTTGCGGCGCAAGCGAGGGAACTCGCGTCGCCCGCAGTTTCAGCTCGCAACTCGAGCTATCCAATATGCGGCGCCGTCACTTGCTAAAGTGGCGCAAGTCTCACAAACCAGCGATGTCCAGAAATCTGCATAAGTACAGATTTTTGGAGTCGCCAGTGACTTGCGCCACGTTAGAAACTGCCGGCGCCTATAAAACCTGACTAAAGTCTAAATCACCCGCACTGTCTAACACGCCTCCTAAACATAGCCCGACACGTCTAACCCTCTATCCGCTATCCCCCCTCACTAGCCTAACAATAAAAAAAGTTATTAACCCCTAAACCGCCGCTCCCGTACCCCACCGCCAGCTATATTAAATCTATAACCCCCTAAAGTGAGCCCCTAACACCGCCGCCATCTCTATTAAAATTATTAACCCCTAATGTAAGCCCCTTACACCGCCGCCATCTCTATTAAAATTATTAACCCCTAATTTAATCTACCTACCCCGCCGCCAGCTATATTATCTATATTAACCCTAAGTATATTATAGTTAATATAGTTATTACATTATATATATTAACTATATTAACCCTAATTATATTAGGGTTAATATAGTTAATATAGTTACTATAGTATTTATATTAACTATATTAACTCTATCTAACCCTAACACCCCTAACTAAATTTATATTAAATTAATCTAATTCATATTATAAACTAAAATATTCCTATTTAAATCTAAATACTTACCTATAAAATAAACCCTAAGATAGCTACAATATAATTAATAATTACATTGTAGCTATGTTAGGGTTAATATTTATTTTACAGGTAAATTGTTAATTATTTTAACTAGGTATAATAGCTATTAAATAGTTATTAACTATTTAATATCTACCTAGTTAAAATAATTACCTAATTACCTGTAAAATAAATCCTAACCTAAGTTACAAATACACCTACACTATCAATAAATTAAATAAACTACAAATATCTATCTAAAAATACAATTAAATAAACTAAACTAAATTACAAAAAAAACCCCCACTAAATTACAAAAAATAAAAAAAAGATTACAAGATTTTTAAGCTAATTACATCTATTCTAAGCACCCTAATAAAATAATAAAGCCCCCCAAAATAAAAAAATTCTAAATTAAAACAAGTTCGAAGCTCTTTTACCTTTTACCTTACCAGCCCTTAAAAGGGCCTTTTGTGGGGGCATGCCCCAAAGAAAACTGCTCTTTTGCCTGCAAAAAAAACACAATACCACCCCCCAACATTACAACCCACCACCCACATACCCCTAATCTAACCCAAACCCCCCTTAAATAAACCTAACACTACCCCCCCTGAAGATCTCCCTACCTTGTATTCACCCCGCCGGGCAGAACTCCTGATCCGATCCGGGCGATGTGTTCCAGCAAGCGGCAGTGAAGTCTTCTTCCATCCGGGCGATGTCTTGAAGCAAGCGGCAGAGAGTCTTCTTCCATCGGCGACGTCTTCAAGCAAATCGGCATCTTCAATCTTCTTACTTCGCTCCTCCGCCGCGGAGCATCCTTCCGGCACGACGACTTCCCGACGAATGAGGTTCCTTTAAATGACGTCATCCAAGATGGCGCCCGTCGAATTCCGATTGGCTGATAGGATTCTATCAGCCAATCGGAATTAAGGTAGAAAAATCTGATTGGCTGATTGAATCAGCCAATCAGATTCAAGTTCAATCCGATTGGCTGAACCAATCAGCCAATCAGATTGAACTTGAATCTGATTGGCTGATTCAATCAGCCAATCAGATTTTTCTACCTTAATTCCGATTGGCTGATAGAATCCTATCAGCCAATCGGAATTCGACGGGCGCCATCTTGGATGACGTCATTTAAAGGAACCTCATTCATCGGGAAGTCGTCGTGCCAGAAGGATGCTCCGCGGCGGAGGAGCGAAGTAAGAAGATTGAAGATGCCGATTTGCTTGAAGACGTCGCCGATGGAAGAAGACTCTGTGCCGCTTGCTTCAAGACATCGCCCGGATGGAAGAAGACTTCACTGCCGCTTGCTGGAACACATCGCCCGGATCGGATCAGGAGTTCTGCCCGGCGGGGTGAATACAAGGTAGGGAGATTTTCAGGGGGGTAGTGTTAGGTTTATTTAAGGGGGGTTTGGGTTAGATTAGGGGTATGTGGGTGGTGGGTTGTAATGTTGGGGGGTGGTATTGTGGGTTTTTTTGCAGGCAAAAGAGCAGTTTTCTTTGGGGCATGCCCCCACAAAAGGCCCTTTTAAGGGCTGGTAAGGTAAAAGAGCTTTGAACTTGTTTTAATTTAGAATAGGGTAGGGAATTTTTTTATTTTGGGGGGCTTTATTATTTTATTAGGGTGCTTAGAATAGGTGTAATTAGCTTAAAAATCTTGTAATCTTTTTTTTATTTTTTGTAATTTAGTGTTTGTTTTTTTTTGTAATTTAGTTTAGTTTATTTAATTGTATTTTTAGATAGATATTTGTAGTTTATTTAATTTATTGATAGTGTAGGTGTATTTGTAACTTAGGTTAGGATTTATTTTACAGGTAATTGGGTAATTATTTTAACTAGGTAGATATTAAATAGTTAATAACTATTTAATAGCTATTATACCTAGTTAAAATAATTAACAATTTACCTGTAAAATAAATATTAACCCTAACATAGCTACAATGTAATTATTAATTATATTGTAGCTATCTTAGGGTTTATTTTATAGGTAAGTATTTATATTTAAATAGGAATATTTTAGTTTATAATATGAATTAGATTTATTTAATAAGAATTTAGTTAGGGGTGTTAGGGTTAGATAGAGTTAATATAGTTTATATAAATACTATAGTAACTATATTAACTATATTAACCTTAATATAATTAGGGTTAATATAGTTAATATATATAATGTAATAACTTTATTAACTATAATATACTTAGGGTTAATATAGATAATATAGCTGGCGGCGGGGTAGGTAGATTAAATTAGGGGTTAATAATTTTAATATAGATGGCGGCGGTGTAAGGGGTTCACATTAGGGGATAGATCAGTTAGATGGTGGCGGTTTTAGGGGTTCACATTAGGGGATAGATCAGTTAGATGGTGGCGGTTTTAGGGGCTCACTGTAGGGGGTTAGTTTATGTAGATGGCGGTGGTTTAGGGGTTAAATACTTTATTAGGGATTGCGGCGGGGGATCGCGGTTGACAGGGAGATAGACATTGCGCATGCGTTAGGTGTTAGGTTTATTTTAGCAGATCGCGGTTGACAGGGAGATAGACATTGCGCATGCGTTAGGTGTTAGGTTTATTTTAGCAGCCAGTTTAGGGAGTTACGGAGCTCCAATAGTCAGCGTAAGGCTTCTTACGGCTGCTTTTTGTGGCGAGGTGAAAATGGAGTAAGATTTCTCCATTTTCGCCACGTAAGTCCTTACGCTGTATATTGGATACCAAATTGCGCGGGTTTGGTATACCTGCCTATGGCCCAAAAAACTACGGGCGACGGCAGAAATATACGCGCGTAACTTCTAGGTTACGCCGTATATAGGATACCAAACCCGCGCAAATATTGGCGTCGTCGACTTTTGCGGGCGACGATTTTTATCGGATCGACCCCCAGGTGTGGAAGCTGTTCTATAGACATTGCCTCCACTGAAGAACACTAAGGACACCAATTGAACTTACCTACATTATATATATTCTTTGGGAAACACATTTTTTTTATTTCTAATTTTTGGACACACCCAGTTGGGATTTATATGCATTTTGCCTTTTTTGGATGTAAACTTTTATTATTTTTAATTTGTCTATTTTTATTATTTATATTATTTTTTATTTTAGGTGTTTATCCAGATATAATTACATATTTTTTCATATTCTGGATTACACTTTGGACTGCACATGTCACTATTATTCTCTCTTGCAATCTGCTTTCTGTGTTTTTATATGCGCTTATTAGTTTTGTATAATTAATATTACTTATTTTATTATTTGTACTGATTGTTTATGTATAAACTTTAGCCCACCTTTGTGGCAATCCTCTTATGCACTATTAGCATTTTGAATCTGATTAGGAGGAGCTTGTGTACTAATATATGTCTTTTGGCGCTATAATAAAATTATCTCTATGTTATATAAGCTATAGAAGCCATTTTTTATCGCTGAATGTTTGCACCTGCGTCTGAGTAGTAGACAAGGAATTTTTCTCTTTAATATCATGAAGTAAATTTTGAGCATAGAGGCAAATTATTTTAGTTTACTCTGTGGCCTAACTCTATAGTGCCAAGTTCCCTTTGTTGTCAATAATGACATTGTCATTTTGCAATGTGTTGTTTTAATGATAACTATGCAAGACCTAGTAAAAGTGTTAGTTAAAGAGGAAAGCGTTAACAAATAATGAGTGGAAGCTGGATAGACAAGTCATGGTTCATTTACAAATACATTATGACAAATCTCAGTTTTCCACAATCTCAAGTATGTCCTAGCAACACTACTTCCTCTAAGATGTTTTAGTCGATAAAGTTTGTTGTTCAAGTCGATAAAGTATTTATGCCCTCTTTGTTTTATTACAGCACTCTCATGTGTATTTCTAGTTTTTGCCCACTGTATTTTAGTGTTATGCCAAATTGTTTGGTTCAGCCCTTGACTTCTCTATTGAACATTAGGATATATGTCTGTTCTAATGAAGTTAAAGGGCCATTAAACACTAAATGAATGCAGGACATGATGTTTTTGAAGCAAAGACTAATCTAAGAATAATATGCAGACTATATTAGTTGGTTTAACTATTTAAGAGATGTGTCCTTCTTCCAAGGCCAATTAGAGACAGATATAAAGGAGTAACAAGATTGCTCAAACAAAAGTTGTGGGGAATATAGTAGTGTGTGATTTAGAGTCTGGAGTCTCAGAATTGGAAAGCCCATCATTTAAAGGGGGGGGGGGGCAAAATTAACTTGTTCTTTTTTTTAATTTAGATATAGTTGCACACTTAAAACTATAATCTTAAAGGGACATTAATGTCAAAATTAAACTCTCATGATTCGGATAAAACATGCAATTTTAAACAACTTTCCAATTTAGTTCTGTTATCAAATTTGCTTAGTTCTCCTGGTATCTTTCATTGAAGAGTAAAACTAGGTAGGCTCATAAGAGCTCAGGAGGGTGCACATGTCAGCCATAGCGTGCTAACAACACGTGCACACTCCTGAGCTCTTATGAGCCTACCTACTTTTACTCTTCAATGAAAGATACCAAGAGAACAAAGCTAATTTGATAACAGACGTAAATTGGAAAGTTGTTTAAAATTGCATGCTCTATCTGAATTATGAAAGTTTAATTTTGACTAGACTGTCCCTTTAAAGTGTTTAATCTAATTTTAAAACTAGAGCAGTTTATATATTTCCCCATTGTCTATAGTCTTCCTTTGTCGTACTGATCTTTAGCATTCTTTGCCTATTCCTGTTAGCATGCCTTTTTGTGAGTTTTTTTTTTTTAAGTGCTCTATACTTTATCTATATATGCCTCCTTTTTTCGTGGTGACTTATACTTTTTATCTATGCATACATTTGTTGTTAACTACTTTGGAACAAGCGCCAATCATTTTTCTTAGTACTGATCAAACATAGTAAAATCAAATCAGTGCTGCGGGATTACATATGCATTTACTATGTTCCCATATTAGTAAAGGGACAATAAAGTCAAAATTAAACTTTTGTAATGCAGATAGCAGGCAGTTTGAAACAACTTCTATTATCAAATGTGCTTTGTTCTATTGGTATCTTTTGTTGAAGAGTAAATCTACATAACCTCAGTAGTAGCAGTGCACTATTGCTGAACAAATCAGGGGAGCCAATGACAAGAGGAATATATGTGCAATCACCAGCATTACTACGCCTGACATATGCTTTTCAACAAAAGATAGCAAAAGAAAACTTAGATTTGATAAAAGAGGTAAATTGGAATGTTGTTTGAAATTGTCTGAATCATAAACGTTTAATGTTGATTTTACAGTTGCTTTATTCTCTTGTCATATAATAAGATGTAAATTATAATGCATCAAGTAAAACATTGGTAAACAAGTGTTGTCCCTTTGGACTCATGCTGCTCCTGGTGGCTTTCCCTATTGACACCATCCTGTTCCGTAACCTCCACCCCCAGAAAACACATTTCCTCCATTTTAGCCCACAAAACATTTGCATTTCCTATTCACTCTTTATTCTCCAGTTCGTTCTCTCTCACATACTTTGAAAATAATGCTTTTTCGGTGATCGGTCCAGCTTTACAGACAGTACTGAGTGAATGACTGGCATGCGGTACACGGCAATATCAAAACTTCATTGCAGTAAAATCTCAACTTTAAAGGGACACTGAAGTCAAAAATATTCTGTCATGCCTTTGAAAGGGCAGCATTTATACTTGCTAAATTATATATTTTTGCCTAAAATGTTATTATTCGTTTTCCTACTAGCCCTCACTGGTTGATAATGACTGCTGCCTTACTGGTAGAGAGGGACACACCTCTGAAAGTGTGACAAGAAATCATAAAGCATTAAAGGGACACTAAACCCAATTTATTTATTTGATGATTCAGATAGAGCATGCAATTTTAAGCAACTTTCTAATTTACTCCTTTTATCAAATTTTCTTCATTTTCTTGCTATCTTTTTTTTTAAAAGCAGGAATGTTAGGCGGCCCATTTTAGGTTTAGCACCATGGATAGCACTTGCTTATTGGTGGCTGACATTTAGCCACCAGTAAGCAAGCATAACCCAGGTTCTCAACCAAAAATGTATGCTTTACATTCCTGCTTTTTAAATAAAGATAGCAAGTGAATGAAGAAAAATTGATAATAGGAGTAAATTAGAAAATTGCTTAAAATTGCATGCTCTATCTGAATCAGGAAAGAAAACAAATTGGGTTTAGTGTCCCTTTAAAGAGTTTAAAAAGAGGCTAGTTGCTGTACATATAGAAACATGTCAACATGGCAACACCCATGACTAGAGAGAGGCGGGAAAAACGTTTATAAAAGTATTTAAGGGGACAGTCTATTCTATAATTCCGATTGCTTAAAAAGGTAAATAATGCCTTTATTATCCATTCCCCAGTTTTGCATAACCAATACTATTATATTAATATACTTTTTACCTCTGTGATTAACTTGTATCTAAGCTTCTGAAAATTGCCTCCTTATCTCAGATCTTTTGACAGACTTGCATGTCAGGCAAAATAAATGTGCTTACTCTTAAATAACTCCACGAGCGTGAGCACAATGTTATCTATATGGCTCACAAATTAGCATATGAGCCTACCTAGGTTAGCTTTCAACTAAGAATACCAAGAGAACAAAGCAAATTTGATTATAAAAGTAAATAGGAAAGTTGTTTAAAATTACATGCCCTATCTGAATCATGAAAGTGTGATTCTGACTAGACTGTCCCTTTAATGTCCCTTTAAGGTTTTGCAAAATACAGCACTATTTGTTAGATCTGGTTATACTGCTTGTGGTTGACAAGATTATAAACCTTTGTTGACATTCTTCTGCTGCACAATCTCTAATAAACAATGATAGCACTGGCCCATTTTTATTCAGTTTGCTATAATAATAGTCTCCCTATCCCTGCTCATAAAATCATTATCTTTCACCTCTCCTGGCTTGTCACAGACTACTCTCCCCAACTCACCTTCTCTCTCTCCCCCCCACATTTAATTGTGTAGTTTCCAAAAATAGGCTCCTGCATGTCTAAAATGACTGGTGCTTAATATGTAAAATTTATAAGCTCCAATGTTTGCAAAAAAAAAAGACAGACTTTTTTCCCTGCATTATTCATAGTACTAGTGATAGGTCCATGTGAGGAGCACTACAAATAGGGCTTAAAAACTATAGAAAGAAGGATACACAGTAACTGGATGAGTTGCAAGTGGAAATATGAGTTTATTCTGTAAATTGTACAGAGACTAAGAGGAGGAGTTAAATGAAGGTGTTACATAGTGTGATATTATAGGCAAATAATACATGGATTGGTAAGATAAATTATAGAGGAGAGTGGGTGAAACAATAGAGGTATCTAAAGTAAGTAAAATGTAGATAAATATTACCTGTTATAGGGAGGGTACCTATCAGCAATAGAAAACATTTAGGCAGATATTATACAGTTATATAAATGGAGCTATAGGAAAGAGTTTAATGGAGCAGCAGAAGGAAAAATAAAGACAAATATTTAAACATTTGTCAGATCAAATGTAAAAAACACTCTGACACTCACAGTGGCTGCCCTCAGGGAATCATGCTCAGAGGCCTTTAGATAATTGGGTCCTTAATTTTACAACTACCATCTTGAAAATGAAAGAGCCTTATTTAAATGGACATTTAATTCAAAATGTAATTCTAAATTTAAATAGACATTGAACTCAAAATGTTATTCTCAAAATGTAATGTTTTATTTGTAGTAAAAAACAACATCATTATAATGTGCTTTCATTATTTATTTCACCTACTTTTCTTGAAAATGTGCTTAAATTAAGAGGCTGGAGTAAATTCTACAGATTCTGATCTCTGAGACTAAATATACATAGTGATTTCTTGATCAATGTAAATGCTAATATATAACTGTCTGTAACAGAGGATAAAAGTAACAATACTAATAACCAGTGGTATTGTCAGGGGCACTAGCCCCCCCCAGCATAATGGTTGTCTCCCCTATGTACCCCAAACTGTTACCGTCCCAGGTTTTGCCATCAGCAAACAGGCTGCTGCAGCTCTATCTGGCCCTGCCCACTGCACTCATGATAGCGCCCATGGACAATCCAGCCCTGCCCACAGACTATCTGACCACACCCCTTCCATCAAAGCCCTGTCCACAGACTATCTTACCCCACCCCTTTCATCACAGCCCTGCTCACAGACTATATGACCCCACCCCTTCCATCACAGCCCTGCTCACAGACTATCTGACCCCACCCCTTCCATCACAGCCCTGCTCACAGACTATCTGACCCCACCCCTTCCATCACAGCCCGGCTCACAGACTATCTGACCCCACCCCTTCCATCACAGCCCTGCTCACAGACTATCTGACCCCACCCCTTCCATCACAGCCCTGCTCACAGACTATCTGACCCCACCCCTTCCATTACAGCCCTGCCCACAGACTATCTGACCCCACCCATTCCATCACAGCCCATCCACAAAATGCCTGTGGGCCTCCAGGAAGTGCCCCCTATAAGTAATTGCTGGAGACAATACTGCTAATAACTGAATGCAAAACAGGGCAAATAAAAGGAAATCTTTAAAATTTGTATCTTGTGTGCAGATCTTTTGCAGACGGCTTATATACACTATGTATACATATAATGTACCTTTAAATATGTTTTTTCTTTTTGCATGAAAAGATTAAAGAGAGAGTAAACACCTTGAGATTTTTTTATAAAATGTTTAGTTATGCATGGTAATTCTACTATTCAAAATACTTTAATTATTTATTTTGAAACTTTTTCATAAAGTGTGCCTCTGAAAACTGGATTTTCTAATATTTAGAGCTGGAACTGCACCCTGCCGACTTTTCAAGGTTAACCCTGCTACATATATTTCCTCACTTCAGCAGATAACAACTGCAAAACAGTGCACTTAATACTAACATGATGACCAATGCTAGCCTTGTCTTCTGCATAAGCAAGCCAAGATTAGCTCTTAATGGGTGCAGTTTGGCTATCAAAAAACAATTGCAGGAAACAAGATGTTAATGTGTTTAATAGTGTTTAGACTTAGCTGAAATGTTAGTCTACAACAAGACAACAGGAATGTATTTTTATTACAAAGTGTTTAGTGTCCATATAAAAGGACAGTAAAGTAAAAAATCAAATTAAATGGACTTGATAGAGCATTACAATTTAAGCAGCTTTACAGTTTACTTTTATTATCAATTTTGCTTAGTTCTTTTGGTATTCTTTGTTAAAGAGTAATCCTAGGTGAGCTAGAGAGCATGCCCATGTTTTTAACCATGTGGCAGTGTTGTTTGCAACAATGTCTAACGCAGTTCTGTAAACACTGCTGCCATAGAATGCTAACAAAACTCGTCTAAGCTCCTATCAGCCTAGCTTTAGTTTATAGCAATGTTATACAGTTACAAGCACAGCTGCCATAGAATGCTAAATACACGTTCACACTTCGTATCCACCTACCTAGGTTTATTCTTCAACAAAAGATACTAAGAGGACAAACCAAATGTTTACCATAGAAGTAAATTGAAAAGTTGTTTAATATTACATGCTAAATCATGAATGTTTCATTTTGACTTTTTTGTTCCTTTAAAGCATACATCCCTGTATATTTTATGAATTCCCTGATACTTTCATTTCTGTTCCTTGCGGGCTTTATTTAAGTCTATCTATCTATCATCTATCTATCATCTATCTATCATCTATCTATCTATCTATCTATTATCTATCCATCATCTATCTATCTATCTATCTATCTATCTATCTATCTATCTACCTATCTATCTATCATCTATCAATTATCTTTCTATATATCATCAATCAATCTATCTATCTATCATCTATCTATCTATCTATCTATCTATCTATCTATCTATCTATCTATCTATCATCTATCTATCATCTATCCATCATCTATCTATCTATCTATCTATCTATCTATCTACCTATCTATCTATCATCTATCAATTATCTTTCTATATATCATCAATCTATCTATCTATTATCTATCTATCATCTATCTATCATCTATCCATCATCTATCTATCTATCTATCTACCTATCTATCTATCTATCTATCATATATCAATTATCTTTCTATATATCATCAATCAATCTATCTATCTATCTATCTATCTATCTATCTATCTATCTATATATATATTATCTATCTATCTATCATCTATCTATCATCTATCTATCATCTATCTATCATCTATCTATCTATCTATCTATCTATCTATCTATCTATCATCTATCAATTATCTTTCTATATATCATCAATCTATCTATCAATCATCTAATCTATCTATCTATCTATCTATCATTTTAACATTGAGAAGTGAAAATTAAATTAGAAAACTATAGAAATTAATAATAATTTCTAGCAACTCAACAAGAAAAAAATAACAGGTATCTTATTAAGTTATTAAATAAAATACAGTAATAAAGCTAAATGATTCTGCATAGTATATTTCATTTAGTATTATAGCATCAAGCAGTTCCGGGCCAGCTTTGTAGAACACCTCAGAAGTTGTTAAAGTACATAGAGGGAATAAAAATATAAGAAAATGTTACCAAATAGTTTAGTTCCGTGCAGCTTTTGGGTTTGTCAGGAGAGGTGAACAACTAAGACAAGACAGAGACCCAACACATGACTGGGGTCTAGATTAAGAAACATTACAGTGGTTTATGTAGCTTGTTGATAGAGAAGACAGTATATGATGATAATCCATCTTCTCTCTAAATCATGGATGAAGAGGTGTTATTAATTGTTAAAATAAATGAATGATTTTGTTAAATGATTTAGTTTTACATAAACGGATGTATTTATTCATTCATCTGGTCTATGGCAGACCAGTAAGAGTTGCTACATTGTATAATATTGGGCAGACCAGTAAGAGTTGCTACATTGTATAATATTGGGCAGACCAGTAAGAGTTGCTACATTGTATAATATTGGGCAGACCAGTAAGAGTTGCTACATTGTATAATATTGGGCAGACCAGTAAGAGTTGCTACATTGTATAATATTGGGTAGACCAGTAAGAGTTGCTACATTGTATAATATTGGGCAGACCAGTAAGAGTTGCTACATTGTATAATATTGGGCAGACCAGTAAGAGTTGCTACATTGTATAATATTGGGCAGACCAGTAAGAGTTGCTACATTGTATAATATTGGGCAGACCAGTAAGAGTTGCTACATTGTATAATATTGGGCAGACCAGTAAGAGTTGCTACATTGTATAATATTGGGCAGACCAGTAAGAGTTGCTACATTGTATAATATAGGGTAGACTGGTACATTTACTCATCTTTCAATTGAATCTCAATCCTGTGTTTATTTTAATTAATATTGATTGTCTGGTGTATGGTGTATCTGCTATGGCATAGTATGATCTATTGCTCTGTGTACGTATGTTTTATTTTATGCAGGTTTAACTCCCTTAGTTTATGCAACAAATGCTCCTCAAAAAATATGTACATAGCATTTTTGTAAAGGAATAGTACAATACATATTAACTTTTTAAATTAGATTGAATCCTATTTAAAGGGTACCAGTTACCTGTAAAAGCCATGTTTTGTAGCGATCAAAAAGAGGGGATGTTTAGACCTGTTGATGTAAATTTCTGTGGATCATGTGACACAGACTGATAGTTTGATTTAAGACTTGTTACTGTCATTTTGTTAACAAGATTTTCCAGTATTGTACAGTTTCTTATCTGATAATCTCTGATGTAGATTAGATTGGTGAAGCCAACCATGTCTACTCCCTTTGTATAAGTAATTGTAACATGTCCTCTTTTAGATAAAAAAAATAAAGAAATAACAGAAATGATTTGTGTCCCATTATCTAAAACATTGCATTTTTAAAAGGATAATACATCATTAAAGAGATGATAATGTGGTAATCCCTAAATTAAAATGTTGTCTATAGATATAAATTCCCCATATGGCCTTTTATATAGGGTTACTACCCAGCCAGTGTTTACCCAGTATGACTGGTATCTTCAAAGGTTAACTTTAATGCAGATAATAATGAATAAATATAGAAATAAAAGGAGGAAAGTAATATGGAATAAACATTTCAAATCAATTCTAGAAATTATATTTTCCAAGTTATATTACGTCATTATTTATATAATTATGTTAATTAGCATTTTTTAAGGTAGTAATCCTTCTAAGTTATGGAGAAATGTCTGCCTTATATGTCTCCCCTGGCACAGCAACTGATTTGCTGGAAAAAAGGCAGGAACGTGCACTGTTTCTTAGCAAGTGCATCAGGCAATTTGCACTCCATCTAGATACCAGGATACATTAAGCATCATTCTTTTCAATAGTCAAGTGAAAGGAAACCTTCTAATAGTTTGGTTTTGTCAGAACAGTCCTCTTAAAAGACCATTAACTACAGTAAATTTGCATAATCAACAAATGCATGATAAAAAGACAATACAATAGCCTTTACTCTAAATTTTAAATGAGCAGTAGATTTTTATCTATCAAAGTTTAAAATATCCTTCTATTTCCCTGCCTTCTGCATCATGTGACATCCATCAGTGAATCACAGATTAATATATGTATGCACTCTTGCACATGCTCGGTAGGAGCTGGTGTCTCAGAAAGTGTGCATAGAAAAAAATGTGCATAATTTGATATTGGAAGTAAATATTTTTTTTTTTTTTAAATGTCATGCTCTGTCTAAATCAAGAAAGTTTAATTATGACTTTTGTGTCCCTTTATGCTCACCCTATATCTGTATATTGAGCTCTCCTACAGGGACATAATCCCCCAAAAGAACTTTCATGATTCAGATACAGTGTACATTTTTTAAAAAAACTTCCAAGTTTATTTTTATTTATCAAATTTACTATGTTCTCTTGGATTCCTTTGTGGAAAAGTAGGTAGGAAGGTGTAGGAGCGTGCACATAACTGGCCCAATATATGGCAAGAATTTTATAACTATGTTATACATTTGCAAGAACAACAGGTGGCAGTAGTGTTTCCTGCCATGTACTCAGTGGCATCACTAGGGGGGGTGAGGCCCGCACCCGGGTGACATCCTAAGGGGGGTGACACCAAACCACACACCATCAAGTTGTATATTGTAATATAAATAATTTTATTATCGTATTGGTTCGGTTTTGTCATAAAAGGGACACTGAACCCAAATTCTTTTTTTCGTGATTCAGATAGAGCATGAAATTTTAAGCAACTTTCTCATTTACTCCTATTATCATATTTTCTTCTTTCTCTTGGTATCTTTATTTGAAATGCAAGAATGTAAGTTTAGATGCCGGCCCATTTTTGGTGAACAACCTGGGTTGTCCTTGCTGATTGGTGGATAAATTCATCCACCAATAAAAAAGTGCTATCCAGAGTTCTGAACCCCCAAAAAAGCTTAGACACCTTCTTTTTCAAATAAAGATAGCAAGAGAACAAAGACAAATTGCTAATAGGAGTAAATTAGAAAGTTGCTTAAAATGGCATGCTCTATCTGAATCACAAAATAAAAAAATTTGGGTTCAGTGTCCCTTTAAATTATTATTATTGTGCAATGTGTACTGTGCGCTGCGCAGCACTGCCCCCCCCCCCCACACACACACATGGCACGCAGCTGCTAGCTGGCTCACGCACCGTCTCAGACATGGCAGCACGCCACACCACTGACGTTACCATATCTCAGAGATCTGAGAGCCCAGCCATGAGCCAATGATCGCCGCACCTCACACCCTCCCAGACCAGTCTGTCCCTCCCTTCTAGTAGACCGGTCATGTTCCTCACACCACAGTGAGGAACGTGACCGGAGATGAACGAACAGGCTAGGAGGGAGGAGCAAGAACCACTGTGGCTGCGCAACTGTGAGGAGGAACTTCAGAGAGCGGAACGACAGGCGGCTGGTGTGGATCAGAGTGAGTGACATCTGGATTGGGGACCAGAATCCGGATCACCGGTAAGAAGTTAGAACAGAAGTTATTTTGCCGGTCTTCTTCCACTGGAACCAAGGTAAGCTGAGTGATCCTAGGCTGTGTGAGTCAGTGAGTCACATTTCCCTCTTGCAATCATTATGAGATGGCGTTCACAGGAGCTCCGGTAATTGAGGAAAGAATATTTGGCCCCAGATCACTGAACGTATTTGCAGTCTCATCCTTTGACTCCATGCTTGTAGTCTCAGTTCCCAGCTTCTGACCTTTATCATAATGTAGTCCTAGTAAAACACCATCAATTCTTTTAAAAAATATGTTTCCAAAATTCTCTACGATGGCCCATATCTCCTCCATGGCTATACAGTGCACCGGGTGGCACCAAGCCTAGTGAACCCACTGCATGTACTGCTACAGAAATTTGCATATTTCCTATCTAGATCTCTCTTCGACAAAGAATACCACGAGAACAAAGTAAATTTGATAAAAGAAGTAAAATGAAAATTACAAAGGAAAGTTTTGGATTTCCTGTCTCTTTAATAGAAGCGTACCAGTGGATTAATGTAGATTTATGTTTGTTTAATTCCAAGGATAGTAACAGGTTTTATTCTAGCAAAGGCATTTTACAAAACTCTATTGTGAGCTTTGTTTTTACTTTATTTTAGGTTAATCCAAAGTATGCCCCCTAAGAAAATCACAGCTAATGCATTTTAGTAATCATTATTAAGAAAATCTCAAAGTAACCACATCAAGTGAAATATCAACTGCTGCTAATTTGACTGTCATTTTCAATTCTGTTATGAGAAGTTAAAAATAGATATCAAATCTTCCATTATAAAGCGTACATCAGTCTCAAGGACATCACATATTAGCGTTTTTCTTCTGCTTCACAAACCGTAATGCAATGTTACAAGGTGATCATGCAGCAGAACAGAATTCTGGGAAACGGTATGCAAATTACTGCTGTGTTTTTATTTACTGTGATGTAACTGTTTTATTAATGTTCATTGTCACCAAACTCAAAAATGACAACAAAGAAAAACCTAATTGAATTAGATTAGATAATGTTTCATTTAATTTGGGCATTAATTTGGTATATTTAATCACATTTATAATAATGTGTGAAAATTGCATTTTCTAAAAATTCTCTGGATTTAAATATATTAATCTTATTTTTAATGGTAATTCATTGTGGTTTATGTAAAATCAAGGTTTTCATGAGTGTTAAAAAATAAAATTTTAAAATGGTTTCTATGACCATAATTCTCTAAACCTGGATAGCTATGGACATTTTGAATTTTACAATTTTAAATTTCCTTAATCTGTAATTATTGAATGTAATTGTTTACAATGAGGCCTTGAATACATAACAATAATGGGCCCGCTCCTAAGCTTTACCTTCCTGCTTTTTAAATAAAGATAGCAAGAAAATGAAGAAAAATTGATAATTGGAGAAAATTAGAAAGTTGCTTAAAATTGCATGATCTGAACCATTAAAGAAAACATTTGGGTTTAGTATCCCTTTAAATACTGAAGGCTATACTGTCATGTGCCTCTAGTTCACAACTCATTAAATTGCAATTGAACACAACAGAACATTATTTGAATATGTTAAAATATTTTTGCATAAAAAAGAAACACAAAAGTTGAAGCAGTTTATTTTTATTTTACAACTTTCAGGAAGGGCATAGCTGGTCTGTGGGATAGATGCTCTATTGGTGTAATACTTATTAAAATGCCCTCTTTTAGTTGAAACAAGAAGAACTTTAATATCCTTTTAAAGGGTCAGTAAAGTAAAAATGTAACTGTTGTGATTTGTAAACAGAATGCAATTTTAAACCTCTTTTCAATTTGCATCAATTATCTAATTTGCTTTGTTCTTTTGGAATCCTTTCATGAAAACAACATTGCACTACTGGGAGCTAACTGGTGATTGGTGGCTGCACATAAATCACTCTTGTCATTGGCTCACCTGATGCTCCTTCAACAAAGGATGTCAAGAGAATTAAACAATTTTGATAACAGAAGTAAATTGGAACATTGTTTAAAACTGTATGCTTTATCTGAATCGTGAAACTTGTTTTTTATGTCCATTTAAAGGGATATGAAATCCAAAAAAGTTTTATTTTGAACATACCATTTTAAAAAAAGTTTCCAATTTACTTCTATTTTCAAATTTGCTTTGTTCCCATTCTGTGTTGAAGAGATACCTAGGTAGGCATCTGGATCACTACATGCCATCCAGTGCTTTTGCAAATGGATAACATTCTTGCTGCCATATAGTGCTGCAGAAATGGGTTGACTCCTAAGCATATGTCTCTGTTTTTCAACAAAAGATAACAACAGAATGGAAAAATGTATAATAGAAGTACATTTTTAAATTGCATGTTCTATCTGAATCATGAAAGAAAAGTGTTGGGTTTCATATCCCTTTAAGCTCAGCTCAGAGTATCTTCATGGCTAGTAAATTACTTTCATTGGGAAGTTGCAAAGTTTGCAACCTATGGCAAGTTGAATAAAGGCTTGTAAAGGAGCATATGGCTTTAATTGTGCCCCCCTCAATTCTAACGGAAACTAACTGCGCCTTAAATTAGAAAATAGAGTTCATGGATTTGCAGAGTTGTTGAATG
Source organism: Bombina bombina (assembly GCF_027579735.1). Lineage (NCBI taxonomy): Eukaryota > Metazoa > Chordata > Amphibia > Anura > Bombinatoridae > Bombina > Bombina bombina. The sequence goes on from NC_069499.1 coordinate 999,060,995, forward strand.
TATTAAGCGAGACGGTGTGAATGAAGATGATTTGTATGATGAATTTTGTAGCTTCTAGCTGTATCAAATTGTGAAATAAAGTTTTTTTCCCCAGTAATTACTGTATAATTTGTCAATTTCCTGTGTGAAATTTGGTGATTATTTAGTCTACCTTATTTTTTTCAAAAAAGTTTGCAAACCCTAGCCTCTCCTGTAACAGCTCCATATTTAAAGGGACACAATACACCAATTTTCATATAACTACATGTAATAGACATTACTATAAAGAATAATATGCACAGACACTGATCCAAAAATCCAGTATAAAACCATTTAAAAACGTACTTAGAAGCTCCCAGTTTAGCTCTGTTAAAAAGGGAGCTGGAAACTGTAATTGGGAAATAGCAGACACCCCCCCCCCTCCTTTCCTTTGCATATAAAAAGACCCTTTCCACAAACAGGAGCAAGCTGGAGTAGGTGTACATCAGTATTCTCCTAAAACTTTGGGGCTTGGCTTAGGAGTCTGAAAATCAGAGCAATGTTATTTTAAAATAAGCAAAACTATACATAAAAAAACTGTATGGGCTATATAAATGGATCATCTACAAAACATTTATGCAAAAAAAAAAATCTAGTGAAAAATGTCCCTTTAAATGGATTTGAAACCCCAAAAATGTCTCTTGTGATTCACACAGCGCATACCATTTTAAAAAAATCTATTAGCAAATTTGCTTTTTTCCCATGATATTCTGCATTGAAGAGATACCTAGGTAGGCATCTGGAGCCCTACATGGCAGGAAATAGTGCTGCTATCTAGTGCTCTTGCAAATGAATAATATTCTTACAAAACTTATGTCAAATAGTGCCCCCCAAAATGGGCCAGCTCCTAAGCATAGATCCCTGCTTTTCAACAAAAGATACACAGTGAAAGAAGGAAATTATTAATAGATGTAAATTAGAAAGTTGTTTAAAATGGCCTCATCTAGCTGAATCATGAAAGAAAAAAAAGTGGGTTTCATATTCCTTTAAGAATATTTCTAAAATCACAAATACAAACAATTTAGTTAAGCTTCATATGAATACACTTTTCTGCTTTACAATATCACTCTGTTGAATATCAAAGACTGGGAATTAATTTAATGAAAATGTCAGTAAATTTACAGATTGCAAAAAAAGAAGAAAGCTTTGTACTTGCAACTTATTTTACTTTTTTTTTTTTAATTTGTGTTGATCTTTATTGCTATTTGCAAGGAAGTCATTTTTTAGCCTCTGGTTTCCGTCAGTCAGATTATGAGTGATAAGACTTACGTATGTGGTTTTCACGGTTCTCTGGACAGCCTAGTGTGGTTTTTGTCCACTAAGTTTTAAGAAAATATCTTATAATGTTATATTGATCAGGGCTTGTTAAAAATAAACCTTAAAGGAAATGAAGTGGGCTTGCTCTTAAATAGACATAGCATGCAGTATCAGGTACTTTTTGTGTCAGATACAGGAATTTTAATAGGCAACATTTTTCTCTTTTTGTGTTAAATGCAGCATTAAATTTACAGTATAATCCAAATATGTAAATACCAGGGGTGGTTTGGCAAATATTTTTTGAGTCAGTGTCAGACTTCTACAGACAAATTACTAATCTCAAAGTGTTAAGACTATAATTTAGTCCTTTTTTTATTTTATTAATGTCCGCAGGTTAGTCTTTACAAGTGCACACACACCTTTTTCATTGGTATCAGTGGATGTAGCTTTAAACACTTTTTTTCAAAATGTATTTAAAGGGACACTAAACCCACATTTTTTCCTTTCATGATTCAGATAGAGCATGCAATTTAAGCAACTTTCTAATTTACTCCTATTATCAATTTTTCTTCGTTCTTTTGCTATCTTTATTTAAAAACCAGGAATGTGATGCATAGGAGCCGGCCCATTTTTGGTTGAGAACCTGGGTTATGCTTGCTTATTGGTGGATAAATGTAATCCTCCAATAAGCAAGCGCTATCCATGGTGCTGAACATAAAAGAAAAATATGTGGGTTCAGTGTCCCTTTAAATAAGTCTTTATATGTTTTAAAATTATACACAATTTATCTGTGTGTTTTGTAACTCCTCCCTTTTGCACTCTCTTTTCTCTAGCCTAGTGACGTATAGAGCGGTCCGATCTGCTCTATACGTAGTTCTTAATGTGCACTCCAGGGCAACAATGTATAACAAATTGCTGTAAAATAAGTAAACAGTTAATAGAAACAAGGGTTCCAAATATATGTTTACTGCTATGTCATTGGGACAACCTTTGCAAGCGATCATGCATGCATATGATAAGGCCACACAGAAAATAGTGAGCCATGTGGCTTCATTTTTGATTGGATGACAAAGCAAAACATCACTGTAAGAAAAACAGAGTTGGGGGGGGGGTAGGCAGAAGCTAATGAATATATGAGTACATTTCCAAGTCTATAACAAATTTTCAACAACCTCACAATAGAAAAAAATGCTATTTATGTATTACTTTACCCATTCTATCATGCTGTGATGAGTAAAACCGCATAGTTTACAATAACTTTAAGGCTTGGGGTACTATAACATGTATAGATGCCACTTGATATCTGTGATCCTTCACTGGTAATCAAATAGATATAAAGTTATGACTTTTGTTTTTGAGTTGTCAAATGTCAATCATTTAATTGGATAGTCCAGTATTCCCATTGCTTGTCTAGAAAAATAAATGTAAAAAAAAAAAAGAAATGACACTGAATTGCTTGGGTCTGATGTGAGGTCTGAAGTGAGCTTCTATGTGCCAGAGGCAACAGGGCCATGGGCCTTATATAAAGTGCAATATATATAAATTGGTTTTTAATCACTGTTCTATTAAAATCAGTTTGTCATAGTGGAAAAGTGGACAGGTAAAAAAACACATTTTACAGTATGGATTTTTCTATGTATTGAAGATTTTGGACATAATTGTTTTTTACTGTTATGCTCTTTTGCTCCATATATACAGAAATGATCTTCATTGTTTTCCTTGCTACTTAATAAACTGTTTCCTAGAGCTGGCTCTAGGCCTGACATTTTTTTTTTTTACTCAAAAAGATGTATTTTTTACTTTTTATTGTTTAGCTTCCAAATCTACTGAACAGTGTTGCTTCATAAGACTATAAATGTTATCTGAAATCCTCAAATCCATGATCAGTATTTGAAAAACAACATGGAATGCTCATTAAAATGTAAACTACTGTATCATTAAGGGGAAACCATCATAAGAAGCAAGCAATTATTATTACTTTTTAATTTTGCATACTGTACCTCTATGTACTTTACGCAATTTTGTACCTTAATCAATTACCTTAGAAAACATTTTTTCAATCATTTTTGTTTTCATTTAAATTTTGTTGAGAACCCTTTGCCAGACAAGGGTTAAATGCCAGTTTTCTATTTAAAAGCATCTACCAGGAATAATGTACTTGAAATTTAGCCTCACCTACCATTTTTCACTCTGCGCCTTGCTATAACAAAAGGAATCTGATTAATGATTTAAGAAGTGAGTGGCTGGCAGAGAATTGAAATTAGGGCACACGTATAAAATATGTCCTTTGTGTTTCTCTTGTTATCGCTGAGCTACAGGAACGAGTTGTAATTTCTTAGAGAATTTTTTTCCCACCCACCGTCATATAACAATATGCAAAATAGTGACTGTGCCCCTCCCCCTTTTCACAAGGTATTGTCAGTATAGACTGATTCAATCAGAGGTTGACAATTTCGCAGAGCGAAGGAGTAATGGAATCTAGAAGTTCACTTTTGTTTCCTAACTTTTCAGATTATTATATATTTATATAAAAATACTTTTATATTGCCTCTAAAAAACATGTCTCCTCAGTATTCTATTTGCCTGCACACTTTCACCTCAGTATTCTACACTACATTTTTTAAATCTTTGTGGGTCTTAAAGATTTTTTTTATTTTTTTTAGTGATTAACCAATATCTGTTTACAATCTATTAAGATGCCAGGGTCATATTTATAAACAAAAAAATGAAATAGAGTGACACACTCAACTGAGACTGAACAAAAGCTAGAAAAACTTCCTTGCTTGTTCATGAGGCCAGTGCCACTTAGGTTGCAGTCTCTTTTAGCAAACTATGCCTTTCACAGAAAAGAAATATCCTGTAGCATATCAGTCTGATCCTGCCCAATGACAGTCCAGTCCTGAAATACCAGGCAATTCTCCTCTGAACATAGAAAACAACAAACCCCAGATGTGAGTTTCTGTCTCTTTGGTCCTCGTCAGGCCTTGTTAGTGTGGGTCTAAACATGTTTTTTTATTTTTAGTGATTAACCCATACCTGTTTACAATCTGCCAAAGATGCCAGGGTCATATTTATACCAAGGCCCAAGATGCAGGATAATATGAAACTTCCTTACTTCTCAATTTGTGTCTGATGAAGTTATCTCTAAAATTTGCATGATCTGATGCTAGCCTACATCCCCTCTGTTTAAGCTAGACCGCTGGGTTTCAAACCTGTCCTCAGGCTTCCCCAACAGTCCACGTTTTCTAGATTACCTTGGATGAGAGCAGTAAAATAACCATGTTTACTAATCAGCTGATTGTTTCACCTGTGCTCTAGTTCAGATATCCACAAAATGTGACTTGTTAGAAAGGCCTGAGGACAGGTTTGAAAACCAATGAGCTAGACCAATACATTCAACAATACTGAGTCCTCCTCAACCATCTTTCATGTTATGCCATAGTGCTAGTTTAGGAGCTCGTTCCCCCCTTCCCATGTTTAAGTCACAGTTTTATCATTATTATATATCACTCACAGCCTGCACCTAGCCATTTTTTTCATAAACATTCTTCAACATTTGTATTCCTTTGGGAATCAATAGTGCTGAGGTTTATGAAGCCTTATAAGAGGGAAATGTGTTATTAGGGGAAAACCTTCTTCATGTCCTTATCACAGGTTATAGTAAACCACCTATTGCTATTGCTTATCCCTAACACCTAAGGCTCCATTTATTATCCTGTGGTAGACAGGTGAGTACATATTCACCTCTGTCCACCCGGTTTCTCCTCTGGCAGCAGCAATCCACTGCTCGCATTTACCATTGAACACGAGTGTTCCTGGGCGCTCGTGTGCAACCCCACCCCCTGCCTGAGCACAGCCAATCATCAGCAAGCAGAAGCTGTCAATTTCCCTGGTTGGACGAGAGTGGGTAGAATGAAATTCTGGACCTAAGAGGTGGAGAACAGGGTAGGGAAGCAGCCGTCTGATGACCGCTGCTTGATATACCCTGACTGCAGGTTTGCTTGTGCAAACCTGCAGTCAAAGGGGTGAGAAGGGCTTGATAAATTGAGCCCATAGAGTCTTAGAACTTTTTAAAATGGGTCATAAAATGATCCTGTAAGCAAGAGAAGATGAGTTAAAATATGAAAGAAATCAGCAGCTGTTTGCAAACTCAGGGGCTCTTAGACCTAACAACAACAGGCACAGAATGAATGACCTCTTTTCATTTAAAGATTAAATCAGAAACAGAATGAACACAAACAAAACAAAGGAGTGCAGACAGCCTAAACAAAGCTCACAGAATACATTTAAAAAAACTGACCAATTACATTGAATTGAGTCCCAAAAACAAGGTGATTCCACAGACTGAAATGCTTGATGCTCCTTGATGTATATTGCAAGGGATCATTAATCCCATACTGCTACTAGAGAGGAAGAAATAGAAGCCAGCTGCAGTCATATAACAGGTTAAAGCAACATAACTTATTATATTGTTTGCACTATTTTTTCCATCATAGTTTATAAGCTGAGCTGAGGCACATAAACACAGGGTGATACCCCCTTTAAAATAATTAGAACTGTCTCATTCATGTGCCAGTCATAGAGATAAATATATAGCATTTTGTTAAACATGTCATTGCTTTTGACAAATTATTTTACAGAAAGAGTTGCAGCTGAAACAGAAGCTGAGATTCTGTGATTTTAGTGTGTGGTTTGGCTGATTATTACACCATTATACCAGCAGGAAATAAGGATCCCTCTATTTATAATTAGATACCAGTTTCATTTATTTAGAACACGCATGCAATGAGCACATTAGTTTGGGTTAATTTGATAAACAATTATTGCTAATCCCCCTTTTTTTCTGTTAAAAAGCATTGTGACATTCACTTGTTCATGAAATTGGTTAAATTTAAGCTTCAAAATTTGCTAAGCAAATTAACAGAGCAACTCAATTAACTGAAATTTGTAATTAGCTTAAAACCAACATTTAATTGAAGGTGCCATAGAGGGGAATATTTGAAGAAGGTTTATGAGAAGATGTTTTTTACACACTGACTTTAATTGCTTTTCTTTTTCATTTTAGCAAAAGCAGGAAATTGAAAATACATGAATAAGTATCAGACTTTCTGTATTCATACAGGTCAAACTCATAATACACATGACCAAATCAAGCCACTTTTTGTTGTGTACTCATTTATTTTCTGGTTGGTTGCTGAGACCTTGCATAGTCATGTGATCATGATTAGGTTACCAAATTACTAGCTTTTATTAAAGGGACGTCATGGTAGCTATTTTGTTTTATTGAACACATTTACATTTTCCAGGTTGAGCAACCTTGTAGAATTTTTTTTACCATCAGGACAAGTGAACTCATTTGAGAAACTCTATTAAAGAGATATATACAGAACATTCACATAAAGTGAAAAGCATGTTAAGTATTTTATCTTATCTTGGTTGTGTCCAAAATAAATAATGAAAGTACATTTTTTATTATTATTATTTCCTTCCATTTAGTGCTCCGGATGCCTTTCTAGGTATCTCTTCAGCAAATATTATCATGGGAACTAAGCAAATTTGAAAATAGAAGTAAATTGGAAGCTTTTTAAAATGGTACGCTCTGTCTGAATCACAAAAGAAACATTTTGGGTTCCATATCCCTTTAAAGTGACATGAAACCCCAAATTTCAAGATTAAGATAGAGCATACAGTTTTAAACAACTTTTCAATTTACTTCTATCATCAATTTTGCTTTGTTCTCTTGGTACCCTTTGTTGAAGAGTAATCATAGGTTAGCTTAGGAGCATGCACTTGTCTGTAGCCATCTGGCAACAATGTTTGCAACATTGTTTATAGCAATGTTATACATAATTGCAAACTCTGCTAGAGTAAAGTGTCGGTAACATTCTATGGCAGCAATGTTTGCAACAATGTAAATAGAACTGTAATACATAGTTACAAACACTTCTGCCATAGGATGTATTTAGGGCCAGATTACAAGTGGCACGCTAACTGTTTTGCGCAAGCGATATAATAATAACAATATATGTTAAAAAAACAATTTTTTTTTAAATGAATAAAAAAGTTATAAGGGCTCAAAGATATGAGATCTCTCGTGATAGAAAACAGAAGACTGCAATGTGTTTTAACATAGAGATACATAAGTATGTCTAAGTATCTATATGTATGTGTGTGTATATATATGTGTGTGTGTGTACATATGTATTTATACATTTATATGTGTATTTATGTATTTACAGCTATATATACACATATAAACACATACAAATATATATGTATACATATATAGACATATATAAGTGCATTGGAGCCAAGTAGATGAAAACATGAAAAAGCATATTTATACAATATTCATATTTAATAAAGTGTTATACTGTGTATTTACTGTAAATGGTTTACATTACAATGTTCTGCACATAGCAGAATATGTTCTAAGTATTTTAAAATAGATATTCTTTTTATATATATATATATATATATATATATATATATATATATATGTATGTATATATCTATACCTATATATAATCATATAGTTATATAGGTATATATATATATATATATATATATATATAAAATATGTATTTATGAATAAACAGAACATATTCTGCTATGTGAAGAACATTGGAATGTGAAATGTTGATATTTTCATGTAGGATTAGCGCACTTGAGAAAATGCGATCGGGTTTGTGCTTGAGTAGGGTGTTTTTCCACTTTTCTTGCTCCATTGATTGCGATATTTTAACTTAATTTTTTGTGTGCGTCGGGTTAGCGCTCATGCAAAAATGTTTTACTTTTAACTTGTAATACATGTGCTATCCGGTGCATGCAAAAAGCTTATTTAACGCACAAACACAAAATACCCCTCCATTTGTAATCTAGCCTTTAGTGTTCAATGTCCATTTAACTGACTTTGTAAAGGGAAAAGAGAAGACTGCAAGGGGTATGTTTATTGTAGTGTGAGCGGACATGATACGATGTAGCATATCATGTCCGCTGCACATCGATGAATGCTGACAGCATACGCGGTTGACATTTATCATTGCACCAGCAGTTTTTGTGAACTGCTGGCGCAATGCCGCCCCCCTGCAGATTCGCTAGCAGGGGGTGTCAATCAGCCTGATCATATCAGATCGGGTTGATTTCTGTCCGCAGCCTCAGAGCAGGCGGACAAGTTATGGAGCAGCGGTCTTTAGACCACTACTTCATAACTTCTGTTTCTGGGGAGCCTTCAGGAAACAAGGGGCATCAAGCTCCATACGGAGCTTGATAAGTCGGCCCCCAAGTCTGCAACTGACAGCCAAAGCATCAATTTTAATACAGATCTACTACTGTTAAAAAGTAGAGGGTCTACCTTACTATTTATACTTTGGCTGCCAGTGAAAAGCATCTCAGTGAATGATTGTTTATCTAATAAGTTTTCTACAACATTCACTATTAACGTCAATGGGGATTTTTTGTTAATAAATGATGTGATGAGTTTTTGTAAGTGACCCCTATATTACTTTATATAATTAGGTTGCTAACTATAGCAAGTCAGTAGGTGCCATGTATGTGACAAAAATCCCTGTCTTATTTCTGTGATTTAAGAGGTGCAATGATTTCAAATATCAAGGTGGCTATTTCTGTTTAATAACTGACTTGTAGTGACTTGAAGGGAAGTTAAATCACTTGAGTCAGTTGTATAGGGGACTTCATAGTAGAGATGTGCACAGGTGAAAATTATTTTTGTCTGAAAAATATTTTTTGTTTCTTCCCAACGTTTGTTTCAGCCGTCTTTTGTTACTGTGGGCATTCATTTCAGTCAAATATTCATTTTAGATTTTTTGACATTATTTCCGATGGGAACAGCAAATATATAAATGAATTTTAACAAAAATCTTACATTATAGAGTTTAAATAATTAAAAGAACCTGCCTTTTAAAGCTTAAGAACATATAACTGGCTGACTGAATTTAAGTCAATGATTAGATCACAGAGGCACAGAATCCACATTAATGCACACTCCAATAGCTCTAGTCAAAGTAAAAATGGATGAGCTTTCCCTAGTCTCCCACCTCCCTATGTTAGGTTGAGGCTTGATTGGCCTGACTGGTGATCCCTAACATCAGTCATTAGTAATACTATGGCTGGATTGGTCAGGGGATGATGGACACGTGAATGATCAGACTCCCTGTTCATCATTACAAATAAAGGAGCTAATTAGCCAAGCCATATAGGTCCTCCCCCCTTTGCTGTCCCTTCCTGCTCCATTTTTGGTACCAAATGGAACAAAATAATCAATTTGGTCAAAAAAGCATCCATCCTTTGTCAGTTTTGTCCAGTAATTTATTTGGCTTTTCTAGTTCATAGCCAGTGCATAATCATACCTCAGTGAATAAACCCCTAGTAATTAAGAACCTTTCTGTGGTACTTAGAGTTGTCACTTGACTGTTAGACCTCTGGTTAATTGAAAAAATGCCCCTCAATTGCTCCCCAAATAAAGTGTACAGTTCCTTTCTTAAAATAAAAATATATGAGCATTTTTTTTTCTTTCTAAATAACTGCAAAAAGCAGTTATAAGGGGCTAAAGTCAGGGGAAGAGGGGTGTTAGAAAAAAAAAACGGCGCTGAAAAGTGCATTTACATAGCGGTCTATCGGACTGTGTTTTAAACTATAAATATATATGTATATGCTTATATACCTATATATTTTTTTAATATGTCTATAAACACATATAAACACATAAATATATATGTATATATTCATATACATATATATATTTTAAATATGCTGCCCTGCGCGACCTACCACCTGCACTGTGCTAGGTTCTTTGCCTTATCTGACGGCATCAGAATGAGGCTCCAATTGGAGCATATAGAAGCATGCTCTTGTTAAGGCAATGCTTCTAGGTCAGGTTCACATTTCACTTAAAGGGACCATCTACTCCAGAATTGTTATTGTTTAAAAAAGATAGATAATCCCTTTATTACCCATTCCCCAGTTTTTCATAACCAACACGGTTATATTAATATACTTTTTACCTTTGTGATTACCTTTATATTAGCCTCTGCAGACTGCCCCCTTGTTTCAGTTCTTTTTACAGACTTGCATTTTAGTCAATCAGTGCCCTCTCATAAGTAACTCCATGGGCAAGTGCACAATGTTATCTATATGGCACACATGAACTAACGCCACTAGTTGTGAAAGACTGTCAAATGCATTCAGATAAGTGTTAGCCTTCGGGGGGTCGATCCGATAAAAATCGTCACCCGCAAAAGTCGGCGACGCCAATATTTGCGCGGGTTTGGTATCCTATATACGGCGTAACCTAGAAGTTACGCGCGTATATTTCTGCCGTCGCCCGTAGTTTTTTGGGCCATAGGCAGGTATACCAAACCCGCGCAGTTTGGTATCCAATATACAGCGTAAGGACTTACGTGGCGAAAATTGAGAAATCTTACTCCATTTTCACCTCGCCACAAAAAGCAGCCTTAAGAAGCCTTACGCTGACTATTGGAGCCCCGTAACTCCCTAAACTGGCTGCTAAAATAAACCTAACACCTAACGCATGCGCAATGTCTAGCTCCCTGTCAACCGCGATCTGCTAAAATAAACCTAACACCTAACGCATGCGCAATGTCTATCTCCCTGTCAACCGCGATCTGCTAAAATAAACCTAACACCTAACGCATGCGCAATGTCTATCTCCCTGTCAACCGCGATCCCCCGCCGCAATCCATAATAAAGTATTTAACCCCTAAACCGTCGCCATCTACATAAACTAACCCCCTACTGTGAGCCCCTAAAACCGCCACCATCTAACTGATCTATCCCCTAATGTGAACCCCTTACACCGCCGCCATCTATATTAAAATTATTAACCCCTAATTTAATCTACCTACCCCGCCGCCAGCTATATTATCTATATTAACCCTAAGTATATTATAGTTAATATAGTTATTACATTATATATATTAACTATATTAACCCTAATTATATTAGGGTTAATATAGTTAATATAGTTACTATAGTATTTATATAAACTATATTAACTCTATCTAACCCTAACACCCCTAACTAAATTCTTATTAAATAAATCTAATTCATATTATAAACTAAATTATTCCTATTTAAATCTAAATACTTACCTATAAAATAAACCCTAAGATAGCTACAATATAATTAATAATTACATTATAGCTATGTTAGGGTTTATATTTATTTTACAGGTAAATTGTTAATTATTTTAACTAGGTATAATAGCTAATAAATAGTTAATAACTATTTAATAGCTACCTAGTTAAAATAATTACCCAATTACCTGTAAAATAAATCCTAACCTAAGTTACAAATACACCTACACTATCAAGAAATTAAATAAACTACAAATATCTATCTAAAAATACAATTAAATAAACTAAACTAAATTACAAAAAAAAACAAACACTAAATTACAAAAAATAAAAAAAAAGATTACAAGATTTTTAAGCTAATTACACCTATTCTAAGCCCCCTAATAAAATAATAAAGCCCCCAAAAATAAAAAAAATTCCCTACCCTATTCTAAATTAAAATAAGTTCAAAGCTCTTTTACCTTACCAGCCCTTAAAAGGGCCTTTTGTGGGGGCATGCCCCAAAGAAAACTGCTCTTTTGCCTGCAAAAAAAAAAAACACAATACCACCCCCCAACATTACAACCCACCACCCACATACCCCTAATCTAACCCAAACCCCCCTTAAATAAACCTAACACTACCCCCTGAAGATCTCCCTACCTTGTATTCACCCAGCCGGGCCGAACCGATCCAGGCGATGTGTTCCAGCAAGCGGCAGTGAAGTCTTCATCCATCCGGGCGATGTCTTGAAGCAAGCGGCAGAGAGTCTTCTTCCATCGGCGACGTCTTCAAGCAAATCGGCATCTTCAATCTTCTTACTTCGCTCCTCCGCCGCGGAGCATCCTTCCGGCACGACGACTTCCCGACGAATGAGGTTTCTTTAAATGACGTCATCCAAGATGGCGTCCGCCGAATTCCGATTGGCTGATAGGATTCTATCAGCCAATCGGAATTAAGGTAGAAAAATCTGATTGGCTGATTGAATCAGCCAATCAGATTCAAGTTCAATCCGATTGGCTGAACCAATCAGCCAATTGGATTGAACTTGAATCTGATTGGCTGATTCAATCAGCCAATCAGATTTTTCTACCTTAATTCCGATTGGCTGATAGAATCCTATCAGCCAATCGGAATTCGGCGGACGCCATCTTGGATGACGTCATTTAAAGGAACCTCATTCGTCGTTCAGTCGTCGTGCCGGAAGGATGCTCCGTGGCGGAGGAGCGAAGTAAGAAGATTGAAGATGACGATTTGCTTGAAGACGTCGCCGATGGAAGAAGACTCTCTGCCGCTTGCTTCAAGACATCACCCGGATGGATGAAGACTTCACTGCCGCTTGCTGGAACACATCCCCTGGATCGGTTCGGCCCGGCTGGGTGAATACAAGGTAGGGAGATCTTCAGGGGGGTAGTGTTAGGTTTATTTAAGGGGGGTTTGGGTTAGATTAGGGGTATGTGGGTGGTGGGTTGTAATGTTGGGGGGTGGTATTGTGTTTTTTTTTGCAGGCAAAAGAGCAGTTTTCTTTGGGGCATGCCCCCACAAAAGGCCCTTTTAAGGGCTGGTAAGGTAAAAGAGCTTTGAACTTATTTTAATTTAGAATAGGGTAGGGAATTTTTTTATTTTGGGGGGCTTTATTATTTTATTAGGGGGCTTAGAATAGGTGTAATTAGCTTAAAAATCTTGTAATCTTTTTTTTATTTTTTGTAATTTAGTGTTTGTTTTTTTTTGTAATTTAGTTTAGTTTATTTAATTGTATTTTTAGATAGATATTTGTAGTTTATTTAATTTATTGATAGTGTAGGTGTATTTGTAACTTAGGTTAGGATTTATTTTACAGGTAATTGGGTAATTATTTTAACTAGGTAGCTATTAAATAGTTAATAACTATTTAATAGCTATTATACCTAGTTAAAATAATTAACAATTTACCTGTAAAATAAATATAAACCCTAACATAGCTATAATGTAATTATTAATTATATTGTAGCTATCTTAGGGTTTATTTTATAGGTAAGTATTTAGATTTAAATAGGAATATTTTAATTAATAATATTAATATTAGATTTATTTTAATAAGAGTTTAGTTAGGATGTTACAGTTAGATAGGGTTATTATACTTAATATATATATAATATAATAACGATATTAACTATATGAACCCTAATATAATTAGGGTTAATATAGTTAATATATATAATATAACTATATTAACTATATTAACCCTAATATATTTAGGGTTAATATAGTTAATATAGCTGGCGGCGGTGTAGGGAAATTAGATTAGGGGTTAATACATTTATTATAGGTGGCCGCGGTGTAGGGGGATGTAGATTGTAGGCAAAAGAGCAGTTTACTTTGTGACAAAGCCCCGCCAAAAGCCCTTTTAAGGGCTGGCAAAAGAGCTGTTACTTTGGGGCATGCCCCGCAAAAAGAGCTGTTACTTTGGGGCAATGCCACGCAAAAAGCCCTTTTCAGGGCTATTTGTAGGGTTAGACTTAGGTTTAGTGGTAGGGATAGTTTAGTATTTTAGGGGTTAAATAATTTAATATAGATGGCGGCGGGGTAGGGGGATTAGATTAGGGGTTAATAATTTTAAAATAGATAGCGGCGGGGTAGGGGCTCACTTTAGGGGGTAGGTAAGGTAGATGGCGGCGGTGTTAGGGGCTCACTTTAGGGGGTTATAGATTTAATATAGTTGGCGCCGGTTTAGGGGTTAATAACTTTATTAGGTAGCGGCGGTTAAGGGGTTAATACATATTTTATTGTTAGGCTAGTGAGTGGGGATAGCGGATAGAGGGTTAGACGTGTCGGGCTATGTTAGGGAGGTGTGTTAGACTTGTCGGGCTATGTTAGGGAGGCGTGTTAGACTTATCGGGCTATGTTAGGGAGGCGTGTTAGACAGTGCGGGTGATTTAGACTTTAGTCAGGTTTTGTAGGCGCCGACAGTTTCTAACGTGGCGCAAGTCACTGGCGACGCCAGAAATTTCTACTTGCGCAAATTTCTGGACATCGCTGGTTTGTCAGACTTACGGCACGTTAGCATCTGACGGCGCCGTATATGGGATAGCTCGAGTTGCGAGCTGAAACTGCGGGCGACGCAGGTTCCCTCGCTTGCGCCGCAAACTACGATCTATATCGGATCGCGCCCCAAGGGTTTAGAAATTAGCATATGAGCCTACCTAGGTTTAGGTTTCAACTAAGAATACCAAGAGAACAAAGTAAATTTGATGATAAAAGTAATTTGGAAAGTTGTTTATAATGACATGCCCTATCTAAATCATGAACGTTTAATTTTGACTAGACTGCTCCTTTAACTTGTAATACCAGCACTCATTTGCGTGCACTGGTATTACTAAGTGGAGCGCAAATATCCCGCTTGCAAAAGAGCATATTTGTGCTCCACTCGTAATCTAGGCCTTTATATTACAATTTCAAAATGTTTGCTGTCCCTTTAAAATCTATTTAAACGAGTATTAGAATTTAAAGGGGCATGAAACCCAAAAAATGTCTTTTGTGTTTCAGACAAACAATGGTAAAAAAGTTCAACTTACGTCTATTATCAAATTTACTTCATTCTCATGGAATTCTTTGCTAGATAGGTAGCAAGCACATTTCTTAAACAGTACATGACAAGAAACAGTTATAAAGCCGCTATCATGTATTGCTCTAGTCATGTGCTTGCTACTAGACCTTCCTAACTGCTTTCCAACAAAGGATACTAGGAGAACAAAGTGCATTTGATAATAGAAGTAAATTGGAAAGTTTTTAAAAATACGTTTTTGGGGGTTTTCAAGCGTCAGCTTTTAATCGAATTGAATGAGAGATTGCACATTCAGGGCCAGATTAACAGTTGCGCGTGAGCGAAAAAGGGGTTTATTGCAGTTGTTTGCACTCGTTGGGTTTTCTACCCATATTACAAGTTGAAAGTAAATGTGATCGATTGAGCGCAATTAAAGTTAATGCACATTGAGTTAGCGCTACCTATATATATGTGCATATGTATTTATATATCTATATTATTTATGTATTTAGACATATATACACATATAAACACATAAATACATATGTGTATATATATATATATATATATATATATATACATATATTATATATATAAGTTCATTAGAGTCTTTTGCAGTCAAGTAGATGAAAACATGTAAAAATATATTTATGCAATGCTCATGTTTAATAGTCTTATAGTGTGTTTTTACTCTAAATGTTTGACATTTCTATGTTATGCACATAGCAGAATATGTTATATGTATTTATAAATAGATATTCCTATATATATCTGTATATATCTATACCTATATATAATCATCTATAAACTTCTCAAACTGGAACGCACTCACCAGTCTTGCAAATAAACACCTTTATTCATTCCAGTTTGGGAAGTTCATATGATGTTTTGAAGTGCACCCCGGCAAGTTTCCTGTGCAGTTATTGTGTGCCAAGCTCTACTTGGGACTTTATAATCATCTATATATAGGTATAATTATATATGTATGCAAAAAATATTATATATATATATATATACCTGTATTTATGAATAAATAGAACAAATTCTTCTATATGAAGAATGTTGGAATCTGAAATATTCATATTTCCATTTAGGCTTAGCGCACTTGAGAATATGCAGTCGGGTTTGCGCACGAGTAAAGTGTTTCCCCTACTATTTTTTGCTCCCTTTGACTTTAGGGGGGGGATTACGTTATCAGGCGTGCAATATTCTAAGTTCAGCTTTTTATTCTAGCCGGGTTAGCACTCAAGCGATAACTTTTTACTTTAAACTTATAATGCGAGCGCAACCTGACGAGCGCAAAAATTTACTTCCAACAGTTAATACTCGAGAGGAGCATTAAATAGCAATCCATCTGTAATCTGGTCCTCAGTGGAAAAGGCAACAATACTTTTTGGTGTATCTAAAATAGTAATGAAGGAGTTTTGACTATGGTAAATATTTTAATTTAAAAACATCTTAAAGTGATGGTAAATCCTAGCGTTTGTCAAACGCTAGGATTTACCATTGGAACAAATAAAGGGGACTTTCATTCATGACGTATAAAATACTTCATGGTGAAACCTCCTTTATTTGTTCCAAGCGCTCGCCGCACTGAGCTGCTAAGGCTGCCCACCGACAGATTGCAATTTTCGCTATTTGGCTGTGAGGTGATGTTTCCACCTCTTAGCCAATAGCCGTGCGGGAAATTTGGCTTTGCACCGCAATATGCTTGGATTTACTATCACTTGTATAAATAAATAAAAAAAACATTTATTTTGTTTCTTGAGAATACAAAAGTATATTATACAATTTAGTAGACAACACAATAACATTTTATACAGATGTCAGAGATAATAAAATACAAACAGGATTTCCTCTCTAAAAACCCTGTATGTTGTTTAAAGCTCTGCACATCAGACAAAATGTGCTTTTTATATTTTCACTAATAGGTAACACTAACTGCAAAGTACTTTTAAAATGTGATGCTATTTTGAGAATTCATCTAAAGGCATCTCATTGAAGATTTTGTAACTTCTGCTAAACAAAAGAGGACAAAGATTTTCCTAACCATTTTGTGTGCCTAACCCTGACAATAGTACAACAGCACAAATACCTCCCCACTTGTATGTTGTGCTACAGGTTTAGTTGTGGTTGCGGATTTAACTGTCACAGATAAAGTGATATATATACATCTTAACCACAAAGCCATGTTTCCTGTTGCTGATTCTGAAAGGTATGTTCACACGTACAAGCAATTTAATACAGTATATATATATATCAAATTCAAAGATATAAGAATTAAAGGGACAGTCTGCTCCAGAATTTTTATTGTTTAAAAAGATAATGTCTTTATTAGCCATTCCCCAGTTTTGCATAACCAACACGGTTAAATTAATATACTTATTACCTCTGTGATTACCTTGTATCTAAGCCTCTGCACACTGCCCCTTTATTTCAGTTCTTTTGACAGGCGGGCATTTTAGCCAATCAGTGCTGACTCCACGGGTGTGCGCACAATGTTATCTATATGGCACACATGAACTAGCTCTGTCTAACTGTGAAAAAAACTGTCAAAATGCACTGAGATAAATGGTGGCCTTCAAGGTCTTAGAAATTAGCATATGTGCCTACCTAGGTTTTGCTTTCAACAAAGAATACCAAGAGAACAAAGCAAATTTGATGATAAAAGTAATTTGGAAAGTTGTATGCCCTATTTGAATCATGAAAGTTTAATTTTCACTAAACTGTCCCTTTAAGACTACTGGGTGCTTACTGTGGTCTGGAATTTGTGTTTATAGGTATGTATATATATATATATATATATATATATATATATACTGTACTGTAATATATATATATATATAAATATACACACATACACATAAATTTGTACTGAATGATGAGCAAAACTATTTCTTCTATTTTTTAAACTTGCCCCCTGCTTAGCACACCTTCAAGGGATACTAAACCCAAATTTTCTCTTTCATGATTCAGGTACAGCATGCAATTTTAATCAACTTTCTAATTCACTACTATTATCAATTTTTCCTCGTTCACATGCTATCTTTATTTTAAAAAGCTAGACTGTAAGCTTAAGAGCCGTCCCATTTTTGGCTCAGCACATAGGTAGTGCTTGCTGATTGGAGGCTAAATGTAGAAAACCAATCAGTCAGCAAGCGCTACCCAGATGCTGAAGCAAAAATGGGCCGGCTCTTAACCTTACATTACAGCTATTTCAAATAAAGACAACAAGAGAACAAACATTTCATAATAGGAGCAAATGAGAAAGTTGCTTAAAATTGCATGCTCTATCTGAATCATGAAAGAAAATATTTGAGTTTAGTGTCCCTTTCAGGTTAGTGCTCAAGAGAAAGTCAGGGCCTGCAAGATTCAACCTCCCTAGCATGCCCGAGGATTGGCACTTACTATAAACCCTATCATTTTTAAGTAAATCAGTTTACTATTTTTTATATCAGTTGTGAGCTCTTTTAGATGCTTCTTTAGTTTAGTAAGATTTACAGCCCAAATGACAGTACATATATATTTGGAAATGGACTGATCTTATGGTCTTAATGTCTTAAAAAAACACACAAGCAAGTCTGAGCAGTATTTACAGAAACATGCAGCTTAAATGTCACATTTTCTGAGACAGCAAACTTTCAGTATTCATTCCAAATAAAAAAATTCCTCCAACATTCATAATTCTTAACGAATGGGAGAAACATTTTTAGTAGGCTGCAAAATTAAAACTGAATATAGCATGTTTAGAGTCATCTTTCCCTCCTGGACCCTGTTATTTATGTAGTTGATATTAAACACTTTTTTCTTCAGTGTGACAACCAGCTGTTGAGAAATGAACTGCGCAGAAGTATTATGTCTGGAAAAGACAACTGAGTTTGCATATAGATTGTAATTAAAGTGTTTTGTAGATCTCAGTGAATTTTATTTCACTACAGGAGCCGTCTGGTATTATCTTGTACTTTATTCATATATACAGGCTTTATGAATGGTGATTACATTCTTGAAGTACAAGAAAAAAACACCCCTTGTTAAGCTATGAAACATAGAAGCTCCTAAAGTCCAATGAGATAGGATTTTATAAATCAATTGGCTTAAAGGAACGATACTGTTCCATCTAAATTATATTACAGTGTTTTGACCCCTTTTTTTTATATGATGTTCCTGTGCTGAATAAACAGATTCTTATGTGGTAGCTGCCCCACTCAGCCAATGAGAAATAGTCCCTGGGTCCAGATTTACACAATCAGGCACTTCCTGTTAGTTTCAACTTTAATTTAAACAGCTTTTACTTAAATTTTATTCACAGAAAACAAATACTTTATACTTGTTTAGTAGCCATTCTTTCATATGCATGGTAGATACTTTTTGAGTAAGATGACCTTTTAAGTGGAGTACAAACTCTTTTCTACTCTTGCCAAAGAGTTGCCATGGCAAAGCTCTCAACAATCCCAGTTTTTTGGGATTCCCTTGAGATGGGAACTCTGTCCCACTGTCCATCTCTCAGCTTTCCTGTTATATAGGTTTATTTCCATTGAACTAGAAATTTTTCAATTATCAAATGGAAATTTCTATTGTGACTCTCCTTTTGTGGCTTTCACTTCAACCACATATCTTGACTTGGAGGAAAACATTTTAGATTGTGTTGGATTCCTACTTTCACTACCTTCTAGACCATACCATACATTTTCTGGCTCTCTTTCAGCTACTTTTAATGTTCACGCTATTAATATCTATTACACTTTATTCCTTGACCACGTTGCTGCCTGGTTTCTTCACTCTTCATCATTCTTGTAGACACACCTCCCTCTACCTTTGCATTAAAACTTCTCTTTAAATTCCTCTCTAGGTTTCTCCAAGTGGACATCTTCTCCAGCTCACTGTGATGACCTTTGCATTGACTTTGTTTTTTCTCTCTGTCTTCAGTGCTCACTTCTTAGTGTCTGACCAACACTTTTTAACCAACACTAGTATTGTATGTAACCCCAGAACTCCTGCTCCCTAATGTATTTACAGGAACAAAAATGTTTGCAAGCTATATCACTGGTTCTTTCACATATTTGTTGCCACTGTCTAACACAACCTTGCTGCTGTTCATTACAATCACTAACTAGTTTTAGCCCCAAACATAGTTGTACCTGCCACTGTACATTATTATAAACACACTAAACTCCAGAATTGTTATTCAAATTTTGCTCTCTGCCTTGGCTGGGCTTGCACTGCAGATCGTCTTTGGAAGAAATCACAGTCAAGCTACATTTTACAATTACCGGTACTTATTCCTGTTTTGTTAAAGTTCCGCTTCTCTCACCCTATCTAGCCAAATATACTTTTTCTCACTTATTGCTTCCTTATCCTCAAATCTCAAGCACCTCTTCTCTACTTTTAACTTGTTCCTTTGTGTTCTTCTCCCCCTTTATCCACCATCAAAGCCAACAAACATGCAAAAATGAACTCCATAAGACAAGACACTTGCTTTCAAAATACTACAATCATTCTCTTTATAACTCTTTCTGATCCAATTACCATACTCAACTTCTTCACCCCTGTGGCAATAGTTGGTGTATATTTTTTTAATTCTCTTTTGTTACAAATTGTCCACTTGATAAAGGAATACACACGTCATTCCCACCCACTCAGACACTCTAAGTTCCAGTTCAAGCATGCATTCATAACACCGACCTTGGAAAAGCTTACCCTTGACCTAGCTTCTCTGTCTAACTACTGCTCAATCTCACTACTTCCTCTAAACTAGTAAACCAACTAACCTACAATGTCTTACAAACTTACTCTTTCTATGCGTTAACTATGTTATCTAGTTTCAACTGTAATGCATAACTGAAAATGCTATCACTAAAGTTTTAAATTATGTTTTTAATACTGGAGCATACTGAAATTTTTCACTACTTGTTTTCCTTGACCACTCGGCTGCTTTTAATACTGTTGACATCCCTATCCTGCTAAACACATTTTCCTCCACTGTGTTACACGGCCCTATCATGGATTAAGTTTCTAACTGTTCCTACAGCATCTGTTTATCTGGTACCTCTTCAAAACCCCTCCCACTCACTATCTGTGGGTGTATTTCAAAGCTCAGTTCAAGACTCCTTGCTCTTCTCAATATAAACATTTTCACTTAGGAAACACATGCACTAATTTTGGTTTCAATACTACCTCTATGCTATGACACCCAACTATATATATATATATATATATATATATATATATATATATTTATTTTTTTTATATATATATATATATACCCCCTTCTCTCCTAAATCTCAGACTGTCTGGCTTCATTTCAATTTATCCTACATGTTTTCATCAGGCATATATTGGCTTTCATTATCCTCCAGGATCAAAATTCTAACCCTTAATTGCAAAGTCCTCTGTAACAACACACCCTTATATATCTAACACTTCATCTCTATCAACTATCCTAACCACTTATTTGTTCTGCTTCTGACATATGCCCCTCAAGTCTATTTTATCACCATGAGCCATTTACATTTTATGAACTTCTATTGGGCTGCACCTATTCTGAGTAAAGCTATTTCTCAATATGTGAGACACTATCCACCTCCCAGTATTAAAAAATTTATATTGTCCCTCCAGATCTACCTCTTCAAAGAAACCTACCAACTTACCTAATTTGTTATTGCTCTCCCAATCTCCTCAGCTGACCATGGCCTACAAACGGCACATATCACACGCTTCTTCACCGCTTGTTGTCTTCAATTGTGACTTAGAAGGGCCCTGTGCTCTTTTTGTTCTTGTTCGTTTTCCCTGTCCCATATTTATTTTTTGTGCCCCCTGTAGCGAGCTGTGGAATCTGTGGACCCATTAGAAATAAAAATAATAATGAAGATTATGCCTTAGATTGATGACTTAGTTGTTAAACAATATCACTTGTCTCTAAAATTGAGAACATTACTTATCTTCTATTTTCTAAGCAAACAAAAACAAATTAGAATTGATTGAAATGAGCAATTGTTTTGTGTCTTTGCTTATAGGGTGCCCAATTTACATGCCAAAGATTGCAATTAACTTGAAGTACTTTTTAAATAAATAGAGCTCATACTAAGATATCCTACATATTCAGAAGCATGCACAGCTCAGGTAGCATAATAGATAGGCTTCTTAAATTGTGTTGTAAAGGATTATAAACTCTGCAGTCACCCAGTAATCCATTCCCCAAAAATGATAACAATACCTCCATAAAAATAGAAAAGTTTTTAATAAGTTATGGAAGTTTGAAGCGCTATAGAAATAAATGATAATAATAATAGTATTATTATTATTATTAATAATAATAATAATAATAATAAATATTACAAAATACAAAACAACATGACGCAGCACAGAAAGGCAAACATTACCCTGAATGCAATTAAAGGGATGTTAAACAGTGAATACTTGATAGACATAATGATGTTTTCAAAGCAAAGATTAGTCTTAGAATAATATGTAGATTCATTTTTACAATTATTTAAGTTGTTTAAATATTGAAAATATTTGAATATGATTGAATAAATTTTGAACTTTTAAACTTGAAAATTTTGCACGGACTGTCACTCTGCTAATATTGAATTGTGAATTATAGTTTGGAATACCTTTTTTGGACAGTCTCTTTTATTCCCTGTTCTATATTTGTTTCTAATTGTCTTCAGCAGATGAAACAGATAAGTAATAACTAAAGTTTAAACATGGTAGCACCTATTACTTTATACAAACTCAGTAAAATAAAATAAATAAATAAATAAATTACAGGAAAAGGGAACAAACTAAATAACGAAGGACTATTGCAAAGTTTTTAACTACACATAAGTAAATATTTTACAATCTCATACTGTTTAATATCCCTTTAAGAAATAAATGAGACTGGATAAAAATATAATGTTGAACACAAAGTGAAACACATAGGGCAAGATTTATCAAACTGCGAAGGGACAGGATTCCCATGTTGTGAACCGGTCCGTGTTTGATTTCAGATTGTGCAAGGGTGAACACTTGTGCAAGTCCGCCCCCTACCGTCATGCAACCAATTGCATGAGCATAGGGCTTGTCATTCACCACGGTCAAATTAATCCAGTTTGATTTCCATCCTACAACTCTGGCATTTTTTTTTTTTTTAGAAAAGGTAGCAACCCAAGATTAACCTCATGTACCTAATGTTTTTACTGTATAGAGGATTGGATCACACATAAAAACAGCATATACTATATACACATAACGTAACTCATATGAAATAGGAAATTTCCCTCTTTCAAATAAGGTGGTTTTTACATTTAGAAGCAGTTGTTTGCTATAGAAATTGGAATCATCTGCCTATATTTAGGTCTCTCTGGGTTCTAAAAGGACAACTCTAGAACTGAGACACTAAAGTCCATTCTCACATAAAAAACAATATGTAGCAAGTTAATTTTGAAAAAAGTAAGTGACCCCTTATTTGAAAGAGGGAGTTTTCTTTCAAGTGTTTATTTTGTTTCTGACCAGCTGTCAGGTAATTGTCACAAGAAGTGCAAATTCCCCATATAACTGGTCCCATTTTGAGTAAATTACAACTTTAAAGAATCTCTTATCACCCCCCCTCCCATCCAAAGAAATATATCAGGAGATTCTTTATTTCTTTATTTAAAAAAGAGATGGGTCCCATAGTTCACATAAGTAATTTCATATCATTACAATCATGTAATTATCATAATAATAAGAATCACAATGGTAAGCCTCAATGTATACAGTCAATAGTATGTGAACTCACAAAAACAATAGTGCAATGCAAAATAATTTGAGAATATCACCAAATTAGTGTTTGCTGTGTAAACCTATAGGTCAAAAAATTATCAACTGGATGTTTTCGGCTTAGACCTCAAACAGAAGCAAAATTGGATATTGTGAAATTCTGTTAATTGTATAAGATAACCAAGTAAGTAGATCTGTACTCATAAGGAGCTATTAACTGAGCTCTCAAGTAAAACACTTAATTATCCACCCTTCTAAAGGAAGGATCAGCAACTGGACATCCCAAAGCAGGTACATTTATTAAAAGATCAAAAGTACAGGACACAGAAAAGGCAAACATAGACTGAAAGCTCACTAAGACAGTTCTACTGTAAGAGACAAGCCGATTGCCACTCAGCGTTCTCTGCCGATATCGGAACAAGCGTCTGGTGTAGCTTTTAAGTCCCCACCTCTACTATGTGTCAGTCCAAATTTTATCCTCATTTTCTTTTGTTGTTAGGCTCATAGATAGTAGTTTTTCTTAGTGAATACACACTTGAGGATTTCTTAATAAATGAGAAAAGTGTAAAAATAGCTGAATTATTTATTGTGTTATCATTACAAGTTTGGCTTTTTTCTGTTTTTTTTTGTGGGGTATTTTTTTTGCCAAATTATGAGAGTTTATCGAGATTATGCATTTAACTGCTAATTAATCATTTTATGTAGTTTTTAAATGCATCTAAGTTTTTTTGCTTAGATTCATTCCCATACATTATCTTCATATTGTGCAATATGACAATAAATAGATAAATACATTCTATCTTTACAAATCTTGATTTTTTTTAATTTTTTTGGCAAGTGATTTGACTGTGTAACCATAGACTGGAAGTATTAGAAAAGAATGACACATAGGGGCATATTTATCAATGTGTGAGCGGACATGATACAAAGTAGCGTATCATGTCCGCCGCACATCGATAAATGCCGACAGCATTCATATTCGATCGAGTTAATTTCTGTCCGCGGCCTCAGAGCAGACGGACAAGTTATGGAGCAACGGTCTTTAAACTGCTGCTTCATAACTTTTGTTTCCGGCGAGCCTTATTCGGAGCTTGATAAATATGCCCCATACATATGAAAAGGGACATATATGAAAAATACATATGTCAGGGCTGTTTAAAGAAAGGCTTTGAATAATGTTCTGCTATAAGAACCCTGACATATGTATTTTTCATATGTGTCCCTTTGTAAAGCGGCAATATGGTCAGCCTACCCATACACTGCTAATTAATACTTGTACTATGACAATAAATTACACACAAACACTTTTTCCTTTTTTAGTTATTTCTGCTTTCTAAAGATATTTTATGAAAATGGAATATGTTAAAAAAAAAAAAAGCAATTTATGTTTTGTGTGGATAACTCAAAGGAAAAACACTGAAAGCTTGAAAGGGGGTGAGAAGTGGCTCTGCACTGAAAAGGTTAATTTTTTTCTGTTAAAAGGATTTTAACGTGAATATAGAGTATCAGGAATATGGAAATCATGAAATGGGTGAGAAAAAAAGTAAAAAGAGAGATTTCAAAAGAATACTTAAGAGATAGAAATAAGGTTCAGTGGGTTACAAAGCCGCTTAATATTTCTTTATTCTTTTTTTCTTGTTTTCCTGATAAGGATACATGTCACAAAACCATTATTACACAGGTCAATCTGTCATTGGTGAATAATGTTTTATTGCTCAGCCTCACATCAGTTCTTCTGTTTTATTCTCTGTGTTTTCTGGCGGAAGTATAGATAGGTGAAGATAACTAATTATATGCTGGAGGAAACCAGAAGTATTTTTCCATGGGTTTTATCAGATGATGTGGTAAGGGGAGGAAATACAAAGTATCTGTAAAGCCTGTTCTACTCAGTCAGTGTTATCACAGGATCTCTGTTTACCAGATTCAGTTAAATTGGCTTGATTTTTTGTATCCGTTCACTGGCAGAATAACCTCATTTACTCATGCAAATTCTTGGTATCTTCTTCCAGCTGTATAGCAGTTTGATTATAAAACAGGTGACTTTGTCTTTGTTTTGCATTGTTTGTCTTGCTATAGACAAATAGGTCACGTACAGACAATTTATATAGGTGTGTTAATAAGGAAATGTGCAGGGAGTATATACATGTTTATGTCAATTTCAATATTAAGAATTCTGTATACATGCAAACAAAATGTGTATACTCAAAGTGTTTTTGAGAGTTAATATATCAGATTTGTTAATATGGAATGTCTAGAGTAGTTATTCTCTGACAGGGTGTTGGAAACACAACTGAAAGTATCACATAGAATTAGGGATAAGGGTACAAAGATCCATAACTGATCACATAATCTTTGATGATTTTTCAGTATACCTTATTTAATATTGCTATTTACATTGGATAAATCACTTGGGTGGAAAGGTATATACAAATGTAAAATAAATAAGCAGAATCGCCCCCAAAAAGGACATTATACATCTCTTGCTTTTGTGAAAATGTGTGCTTGTCCCACGTTCCATAGGAGTCCAAAAAGAAAATTCTGTAACCTGCAAATCAGATAGCTGGTTTAGACAAATTGCAACATTTTGAAAACCTAGGTTTTAAATAATTTTTTTTTGGCTTCTTTAGGGATCACGGTACAAAGCAGGTGTGTTTACTGTTTCTTTAATGCTTACAGAAAAAATCATGTGAGCATGGATCTGATTACAGGCTAGATTACAAGTGGAGTGCAATCGATAGCGCAGCGTGTGCAATCTTTTGGGAAACTTTGCACAAAGAATAACAATCTGGTATTACAAGTTTTTTTAAGTATTTTAACCAAAACATCTCAATGCAGTTAAAACTTTTTAAGTGCACCCTATGAATTTAATAGCACAGGGAGTATTATTATGTACTTTTTGAGTGGTGAGTTAAGTGTTACCCTAAAGTGCAGTCCAAAATACTGCTGTAAAATGTAATGCTTTTTAAGACTATCACTATTATTAGTAGTAGAATAGTACAGAACTACATAAAGAGCTCTACGTCTTGGGCGCCATTGACTGAGTGCACAAACAACTCAGCACTTGAGCGATATCCTACATACATTTTAATGCGCTCCCCTATAGAAGTCTATTTTGTGAGGGATTTAGCGCACCTGTGTTATCCAACATGTAGATGTCACTAGACTATTTCTGGAGCGATAAAAAAAAACTTTGGACTTCCGAATATCCACAATAGCACTAATCTTATTGTGCTCCACTTGCCATGTAGGCCTAAATAAACGCCAAGGCTGGTTGACACTGAAGTACCACAGAAAATGATTTCCCTTGTAATAGACAGACTGACAGACTGAGAGATAGATAGTCAGACAGACAGAGAGAGAGAAAGACAGACTAGATGAGATAGATAGATAGATAGATAGATAGATAGAAAGATCATCATTATAGTTTCAATATCTTTACTTACAGATGGTCTTTATAGAATCTTCTGAAGCAGCACATAAAGAGTGCATTACACTAATTGTGTGAAATAGATTGCTATCTGATTAACAGATAACTATATAGAATTAACAGAATGTAAAACAATGCTGTGTTTATATATTTGTTTGTTGTGGCCTAACTCCTTGGTGTTGCATAGCAAAGGAAGTTGAGATACATACTGTTTTTATTCATGGCATCATGCTATTTCTGTGAATTATGGGGTTACACAACATGGTGCGTCTTTGTAAACACACGTTTCTGTATATATTTTACATTTCTAATAATATTATTAATAATACAGTAGTAGATTATGTTTTAAGTATTCAGCATACAGTGTCATTTTTTTGTACGTATACTTACCAATTGCAACAATAATTATATTTTCAGTGTGTGTCAATCGTGCAGGAAATCTACCTATTTACAATAAACAGCGTAACACTGTTCATTCAGAACAACAATTGTCTGTTCTAAATTATACTGTTCTAAATGATTGTGAGTAGGTAGAATAAATATATCTGACTCTTTACATTAGAATATTGATTGTCATATGGTTAGATATATGTTTATAATAGGGAAATGTACCATTCTACCAATGTCAACAAAATCCATGTTTGTCCATCTTTAGTACCATTAGTAAGAAGTGAATACAGCGCCAACAAGAGGCCAAGTGATAAATATACTCAAAGAGAGATAAAAGAAGATTATTTAATGAACCATGTTAAAAAGCATCAGTAATAAAAGACTATATATAAAAAATGTAAAAAGCACATATAAATAAAATTACAAATACAGGAATATCTTACAGAAGCGGCTCAAAGGGCCAAAGCTGATAATTACAATAAAAACAGAGATAATAACAGGTGATCAGTGTGAGTGGTACACCAGAATAAGAGTGTATACTAATAAAACAGAATAAGCCTAAGTACAACTATAACAAGTGCATCAAGCAAACAACTAATAAACAATAATACAAACAATAGTTTTCAAAAATAGTGTTTCAAAAATAGTGTTTCAAAAATAGTGTTAAAAAAAATAGAAAAATGCACTGCAGTGCAAAAAAAGGGGGGTAGCAAATTAATTGTATAGATATGATCAAATAGTGAGTGAGTGCAAATGGATATAAAAATGCTAGCTACTTAATCCAGTGAGGTTAAGATATAATTAAATAAAATACACAATATGCAGTAACATAAAAAATAAAATAAAATACACAATATGCAATTACATAAAAAATAAAATATAATCCAAAAAAGTGTTCAAAAAGTTTATCAACAAATGTTAGTGAAGAACAAAAATAAGTCAATCAAAACTAAAAAATGGGTGATGAAAAGCAAGTTGAAAGTGAGGAAATTGATTCTTTCCAATGTTAGTTACTTTAACAGATCCAAATTCCTGAGTGTGGTAGCTGAAGTAGCTGATTGGATCCTAGCACCTGTCAGCTGCTCCTATGGTATCCTAAAAAGTGTCCCTGTAAAAAAAGAAATTCACAACATAGTGTATCCAATATGAGAATGAAGTAAAGATTAAAGTAATGCTTACCAATATGTCAACGCGTTTCTGCCCTCAAAAAAGGGCCTTTCTCAAGACTAGAATATTGGCCAATAATGATCTCTGTTTGGATACAGCTTGGGGATTACCTTAGCGCTTGTACACTACCCCTTTTTCATCTTTAGTACCATCCTGGCTTCTATATCAATGTTGTAGCCAGGCCCAGTTCTCTTCCCTTGCCTTCTGCTTCCTGGTCCCTAGACATGGTCCATGGTTCCAATATACAGGTTAACCATTTGGACCTATTGAAGATTTGGGAGCCGCATACTTTAACCTTTAAGTGATATTATTTGCCTGAGTCTGAGTTTGTTTTGATTTGGTTTAAATTGTTATTGCTCTTTAAAAGGACAGTCTATTTGCCTTTTTTCTAGTTTTAAAAGATAGATGACACCTTTGCTACCCATTCTCCAGGTTGCATAACCAACATGGTTATAGTAAAATACTTTATAACTTCTAAGATTTTTTTATGTTTATTATAATCTTGCAATACAACCAGACAGTGCTAGTTCATGTGTGCCATACAGATAAAATGTTGGGAATCATAATTGGTTCACAAGGACCAGCACTGATTGGCTTAAATGCAAGAATTTAAAAAAGCTAAAAAAGCACTGAGATAAGAAGCAGTCTGCAGGGGCTTAGATACAGATAATCATAGATTTACAAAGTGTATTAATACAACAGTGATGGTTATACAAAATCTGTAGATAGACCATACACCGTCTGCACCAGATACACATGGGACATTAAACTAAAGCACTTGTTATAATACATGTGAAAGTGCACTGTTTAATTAAACATACAAACATTTATTTGCTGAAAAGAAGTAAATTTAGAGTTTTAGAGATTAATATTGAATCTACCAAGAAGGGCATTCCTAGAGACAGATTGTTCACTGTCTGAAAGAATAACTCCTACAGTTCTATTGGTGGACAAGTACATGCCCCACAAGCAAATAACATAGTTAACACCAGGGGCAGTTATTCACGGCCATTATTCACGATTACCTTTTGGGGGGGCCCAACATTTTTTGCACCAGGGCCCTCTGTTCAGTAGGTCCACTACTTGTTAACACCACTGTTTGCTAACCTTTTTGCCATCTCTGAGGTGGCGTATTTAAATCAACTGGGCTGATATGACCCAGGTCATTGTGAATAAAAAAGGAAGAGAAGGTACTGGCGCTAATCAGCTAGGGAGAAGTTTATAAATAGGACATATGTCAAATTTATTTATAGAGGATATATGCTCAAGTATTAAAGACTAGCTCGAAATAAAGCAGATTATGATAATATTTTAGCATAAACAAGCAATGTTATATGTAGCAATAGAGTTTGGAATAATTTGCTAACGTGGGAATAGCAGGGTGACAATCATAAAATATTCTTTGTAAGAATGTATATACAGGGAGTGCAGAATTATTAGGCAAGTTGTATTTTTGAGGATTAATTTTATTATTGAACAACAACCATGTTCTCAATGAACCCAAAAAACTCATTAATATCAAAGCTGAATAGTTTTGGAAGTAGTTTTTAGTTTGTTTTTAGTTATAGCTATTTTAGGGGGATATCTGTGTGTGCAGGTGACTATTACTGTGCATAATTATTAGGCAACTTAACAAAAAACAAATATATACCCATTTCAATTATTTATTTTTACCAGTGAAACCAATATAACATCTCAACATTCACAAATATACATTTCTGACATTCAAAAGCAAAACAAAAACAAATCAGTGACCAATATAGCCACCTTTCTTTGCAAGGACACTCAAAAGCCTGCCATCCATGGATTCTGTCAGTGTTTTGATCTGTTCACCATCAACATTGCGTGCAGCAGCAACCACAGCCTCCCAGACACTGTTCAGAGAGGTGTACTGTTTTCCCTCCTTGTAAATCTCACATTTGATGATGGACCACAGGTTCTCAATGTGGTTCAGATCAGGTGAACAAGGAGGCCATGTCATTAGATTTTCTTCTTTTATACCCTTTCTTGCCAGCCACGCTGTGGAGTACTTGGACGCGTGTGATGGAGCATTGTCCTGCATGAAAATCATGTTTTTCTTGAAGGATGCAGACTTCTTCCTGTACCACTGCTTGAAGAAGGTGTCTTCCAGAAACTGGCAGTAGGACTGGGAGTTGAGCTTGACTCCATCCTCAACCCGAAAAGGCCCCACAAGCTCATCTTTGATGATACCAGCCCAAACCAGTACTCCACCTCCACCTTGCTGGCGTCTGAGTCGGACTGGAGCTCTCTGCCCTTTACCAATCCAGCCACGGGCCCATCCATCTGGCCCATCAAGACTCACTCTCATTTCATCAGTCCATAAAACCTTAGAAAAATCAGTCTTGAGATATTTCTTGGCCCAGTCTTGACATTTCAGCTTGTGTGTCTTGTTCAGTGGTGGTCGTCTTTCAGCCTTTCTTACCTTGGCCATGTCTCTGAGTATTGCACACCTTGTGCTTTTGGGCACTCCAGTGATGTTGCAGCTCTGAAATATGGCCAAACTGGTGGCAAGTGGCATCTTGGCAGCTGCACGCTTGACTTTTCTCAGTTCATGGGCAGTTATTTTGCGCCTTGGTTTATCCACACGCTTCTTTCGACCCTGTTGACTATTTTGAATGAAACGCTTGATTGTTCGATGATCACGCTTCAGAAGCTTTGCAATTTTAAGAGTGCTGCATCCCTCTGCAAGATATCTCACTATTTTTTACTTTTCTGAGCCTGTCAAGTCCTTCTTTTGACCCATTTTGCCAAAAGAAAGGAAGTTGCCTAATAATTATGCACACCTGATATAGGGTGTTGATGTCATTAGACCACACCCCTTCTCATTACAGAGATGCACATCACCTAATATGCTTAATTGGTAGTAGGCTTTCGAGCCTATACAGCTTGGAGTAAGACAGCATGCATAAAGAGGATGATGTGGTCAAAATACTCATTTGCCTAATAATTCTGCACTCCCTGTATTGGATTTTTAAATTAATCAGTAAAATCTATATATGAGTCAAAATAATTTACGATAGAAAGATATATATCTTAATGGTGTAGATCTGACTGTAGAGAACAATCGGTTTAATAGATGACATGTAAAAAAGCAAAAACTAGTGATTAATTGCACTGTATTACTGAATAGATGCTAAGAATAGTAAAAATCAAATACAGATAACTGTATATTGCATAAAATAAAGTGGTATTTATTAATATAATATAAAATATGATTACATATACATAAAACTAATAAACTCTGGACGTCCAGGGGTTAAAATTAAAAAACATACATCAGTACGAAAAAGGTTATATTGCTCCAAAGTTCGTCTGAAAATTAATGTACCTTAAAAGACCACTCTCTACGTCTAGAGAGAGGGTTTAAGCAGATTGCTTAATATGCAGAGGAAAGGAATGGATCCGCTCTCATTAGGATGGGCAAAAGCAACCCTGGGGATAAGATAATGGTCCTCCGATGTTCCGTCTGTGAGTGAACGGTGGTAAGTTGAAATCCCCCTTGGTTATGGTAGCTGGTAAAAGTGCAGCTCTGATCTTAGAAGGTAAGTTTCTCCTTACTTTCTTGCGTGGTGTTTGGCGTGGAAGGAGCTCCGCTCCACTTCCTGGTACTACTCTTGACTTCCAGGTTTGAAGTATGCTCCGGACATCACCTGGAGATGCTTGTTCCATCACGGATCTTAGTGGCAGAGTTTTTTTCCTTGGTGTCTTTTACTCATATGCACTCTGGCATTATGATGATAAAAGTTCCTTATTAGATGCACTTGGTGTGTGCAAATCCAATGGTGATCCAGTATTCTCAAAGTGAGCCCAATTAGGCAAGGATTGTAGGTGCACAGTAAAATATGCAACTTGCAATGTATGTACTCAGTTCAACGCGTTTCACCCCACGCTTGGGGCTTTTTCAAGAATGAGATAAATCTTGGGATTCTGCTTATTTAAGGAGGTTGTTTGAACTCCTATTTGATAATTAGATGATTGATTGGTGGGTGTGATCTTGAGAGACCTGTCAGTATCAGGATATTTAAGGTGGAATCTACCTGTTATTCTGATTCTCAGTTATCAGATGGTAGTTCTTTCGTTATTATGTAATATGTATCAGAGTTTTTCATATTTGATACAAAAAAAGACAGCGATAAGTAGTACTGTTAAGGACTCATTATTGAGACAAAGTTATACAGAAAAATTATATAACAAGCCTTGATCAAAAAGACATGGATGTGTGGTATTTTTAGACCGTCATTGCTATGAGTGTACATAAATGTTGCTATAATTTTTACAGGTTTCCTTACCTGCTTATTCAGCATAAAACAGATTTAGTCTAATAGATAAAGTATATATAGTAAAACAGATATACTAAAACAGATATAATCAAAAACTATTCTTAGTTGACAATCCCTTGGGTAATTGGTAACTTTCACTTGTAAAAGTCTTTTGAAAGATTTGCTGCTTGGCAAACTAGAAAATCCCCTCCTAATTAAGGGCCGGATTACGAGTGGAGCGATATCGTTTTTGCGCAAGCGATATTGGATTTTCACGTTCTTTTGCACGCAAGTTAAATGCTGCTCATACTACAAGTTGAAAGAAAATGCGAACACATGAGCTCAATCGCAAATTACGTTAGAATGATTATCGCAACCTCAGAGCTCTGATTAATTGTTTGCGAAACAAAAAGTCTCACAAAACACAACAAATAAATATTACAAAGTACAGTTACACTCATAATAACATCATCTAATAAAATT
The DNA here is from genome assembly GCF_027579735.1 of Bombina bombina. Lineage (NCBI taxonomy): Eukaryota > Metazoa > Chordata > Amphibia > Anura > Bombinatoridae > Bombina > Bombina bombina. The sequence continues at coordinate 999,094,376 of NC_069499.1, forward strand.
GATTTAAAAAAATATTGCACAACAAATTATAAAGGCTCAAAGATATGAGATCTCAGGTGTTAGAAAAAAAAAAAGGTCTGCAAGGCGCTTTAACATAGAATTACACATATATATATATATATATATATATATATATATATATATATGTGTGTGTACATATGTATTTATATGTGTATATATATATATATATGTGTATATATGTATTTATATGTGTACATATGTATTTATATGTGTATATATATATATTTATATGTGTATATATGTATTTATATGTGTATATTATATATATATTTATATGTGTATATATGTATTTATATGTGTACATATGTATTTATATGTGTATATATATATATATTTATATGTGTATATATGTATTTATATGTGTATATATAGCGCAACTTCATTACAACTGATGAATTAAACTCCATCTAAACTATCACTAACAATCCGGATCTGATTTTAAAAAGCAGAGAGTTTACTATCACTTTAATATTCAGCACTTTAAGATATTTGGTAGACATATGGCAAAAGTTTTCATATAGATTTTTTACACATTTCATTGTAAATTCAATTCATACTCAAATCACTGAACATATCAATCTGATTGCAAATACTTCCTTATGTAATTACAGCAGATATGCACCAGCGCTCAGAAGGATGTGTATTATTGCCTCATGCCAAATTAGTATTAGGAATTCATTTTGCAAAGTTTGATACACAAACCTCAAGGTGTTTTGTATGGAAGGATTGTAAAATAGATCATTAGTTCTAATTGTATCTAAATAGGCTGTAGTGTACAAATCCTTCATTTAGATACTGACTGCTCTTAGTAGCAATTTCACACCTGCCTCTTATCAATGTTCCTATTCATATATTTCAATTACTCTCTATTTATTATGCACAATATGGTTGATTTTCATGTGCCATATTTGGAAGAAAAAAGATTGCATGTAACCAGAAACTGTGGGAGAGAATTATTTTTATTATTGACAAAAACACAGGTTGTTTTTAATTATCAATATGTGTAACTGTTTCTACAGAGAGTTGTTACTCATATGTTCATTTGAAAAATAATTTGTATTAAACTCAAAACTAGAAAACCCTCCTATTGCTACAACTAATTTCTCCCTATGACTATCTCCTCCACTGTATTTTCTCCCTTTAATGTGTTCCCAATGATCTATTCTACTTACTGGAATATATTAAATTGTTTACAACTATATATTTTATATTTATTTTGTCATTTGCCATAGCAGATTTTGTCAGTTGTATCCCCCACATTTACTGTATCTTTCAAGTACTGGTTTTAGAAATACTAAGTGAACAAGTAGGTTGAGATGAAATTATGCTTCCAGTAAAGGGGGACATTCTGCAAAGGTCTCTGGGCAGGTGAGATTTTGTAAGAATGCTCAACAGTACTTCCATTGGATTGGATGTAATAAAAAGATGTTTAATTGTATAAGATATATACACTGCCATAAATACCATCATTGGCTACTCTAATTAGGTTGAATAACTGTATACTAAAGAACATTTTCTTATAAGATGATAACATACAGATAACATTATTACATTTAAAATGAAAAATAAAAATACAAAATGAAGATAATAGACAATGAGAAAATAAATACATACTAATAGTGTTTTATCTGGTTTATCTCTAAATGTATCTCAATTATTTCCCACATATTTATCTATATAAAGTAAATCCTCTGAGTAGTCATCTTTTTTAGGATATAGAGTATGTGTTAGACATGTGCACAAACAAAAAACAATTATTTTATTCATTTTATTTTTCAATTTAATTTGTTAATGTAAATCAATTTGTCTGCTATTTACTATGGGAAACATATTTAGAAACATATTTAGAGTAGCAAAGGAGCAGGGGACAGCAGCTTAAATAAAGTTAAAGAGGTAGCTAGTGTTATAGCCACAAGCCAGCAGCAGCATACACACACAAAAAATACATATATTTTATATTTTATTCATTTTCTTATTTAATAAAGTCAGGATTCTCAAGAGTAAAAATTAAGCTTACATACTTTTTGGCGGACACAGGAATCAATCACCTGGCAAGGACATTGCTGGATTTCTATTGGATAGTGTAAAACTGTACATTTGAAGCCTTTTTAATGCCTTCAGAAAAGCCTATTTTCTCCTTAGGCATAATGGTTTAATTGCATGAAGCAACTACATTTTTGTGTAACATTTATTGGTTTGTTTGTTTATTCCTTAAAGGGGCCATCACTTTTGTGTTTGCAAACAGTTACACAAATTACAGCAAATTTAGTCTTTTTTTTATTTGTTCAAATCCAAATGTACATGTCTAATAGGTATAGGTTTACTACTATTTATAGTATATAAGAAATAAATAAATGGATGGTTCCAAGTGTAAAGATATTTTATACAAATAACATCAAATTATCAGAAAATTCCTTCACTAGTCGAAATGCATTTATATAAATTGGTGGCTTATACATAATAAATTCTTTGTCATGTTAATAGTTGCTATCTATCCTCTATAATGGTAAATAGAGTATTTTTTTTAGATTGAAATGGGAAATAAAGCTGTTTTGTATCCATGGTCACAGCCTGAACCAATCAAAATGCCAAGTTTTGCAAAAGACACCTGTTATGGCTTGTAAGAGTTCATTAACCAATCGAAATCCTCAATTCAGCTCAACCCTCTTATTTTTAATGCTGAGTTAGAAATGCATGTTCCAAAATTGAAATGACTTTTTTTTCCCTGTACCATTTAATGAGGCTGAGCAATTACAGAGAACAGCTTCCAAACGAGAATGTTTGTGGAAAACAACATGTGCATAATTAGTCCTTAATGAGCCATTGTGCGTGTGGTATTTTTTCCCCTGTTAAACTTGCAATTAAATTTATAATAGTTTATAAGATGTAAAATAATGTGAAAAGGGAATGAATGAAGAATTAACCTTTTCACTACCAGGAAAATGGGTGTGAAGCAGAGAGGTAAATTTGTACATATTAAATGTTAACCACTAGTATATGAAATGACATTTAATTTAGTTACCTAAATTAAGTCTGTATTTTTTATGATGATTAAAAAATGTGCAGTAAATGTACTAGAACACTTTTTTTTGTTACCAATTGAAAGATAGACATCCAGTTAGATTAGTTAAAAAACTGGCACTATTGCAATACACAGTTCCTACAGATTTTTGGCCACACGTTCATGCTGCTTTCCACCTCATTACAAACATTCTCTATTACATTAAAGGAACATTAAACTTAAAATGTAATTCCCCATTAAGGGCCAGATTATGAGTGGAGCACATTATTTGCGCTGCACTCGTAATTCCAGCGTACGCAAATGTGCGCTGGTATTTCAAGTTAAGCTCAATGCGAACGCGACATCGAGGTCGCATTTCATAGAAGCTTTGCGGTAACGGCAGAGAACCTAGAACAGCGAAGGGGGTAAGTCACGCAGCGATGGGCAGCAAAGTTTAAATATATTTGTATATGAATATATATATATATGTGTGTTTATATGTGTATATACACATATTAGCACATATATATATGTATATAAGCATATACATATATATTTTAAGTTTAAACACAGTCACTATAAACCGCAATGTAAAGACACTTTTCAGTGCCTTTTTTTTCCACTTTAACTCCTTATAACTGCTTATAACTGGTTAATTCACTGAGCGCAAAGTGCTACTGTGAGCTTGCTGTAGCATTATCCAGCCACTCGTAATGGCTGGTTATTTAATGTGTGCCTATAAATGGGCAAATTTGCCCGTTTACAGGCACACGTTAAATTAGCGCTCCACTTGTAATCTAACTCTTAATGTTTCATTATGCATATTTAAAAAGACTTTGCAATGCAGTGTCATTGTTTATTTTACCTGTTTTTACTGTAATTTATAATAGTAGTGTTTCCCCTTCCCAAGAGACTGAAGTGCATTTTGTGGAATTCCTACATGGTTCACTGTGATTGGTTGATATGTGCAGGAGCTCATTTATATCTGTTTCTAATTGGCCACAGCAAAGGGAAGTACGATAAACATCATTCACAAGGTTTTTGAAAAGGGTATAACCAGAGCATGCAAATCAATGCATATTTTTCTATCAGAATGACAGCTTTAAATGATTTTAAAACATTTATTTTGCTTGCAAATCCTTTGCACAGCAGTCAATCATTTTCTGATGCATAAATAAAGAATATACTTTAATGTCCTTTTATGATATGTGAAGTGTGCAGGATATTGAAGTAAAGTAAATTCACTTTGATGCTTGTGAAACCATTTTTTTAAATTATGCATGAGTTGTGATAAAGTACATAATTTTACTGGTCTATTTGAAAATAAGATGATTGTGGTCAGTAAGGATTGACAGTGCTTAGATACGTTGTGGTATTTAAATTAAATTATGCCTAATTCATGCTGAAAAACAATCATTAGACCATTATAACATCACAACCAGCCTTCAGTTTTGACACAAGACAGGGTAAATTCATGAATTCATTTGACTTTGTCAGACCAGGCAAGGGTTTGACTATCTTCAGTCTTCTTGTTTAGGGCGGAGGTGCTACCTTTAGTTCAATCTTCTTGCTTTTAGCTGGTATAGTTGTAATGTTCTCATGAGGTTGTTGTCCATCTGATTTAAATGGACAGTGTACACCAATTTTCATATAACTGCATGTAATAGACTCTACTATAAAGAAGAATATGCACAGATACTGATATAAAAATACTGTATAAAACCTTTTAAAAACTTCATTAGAAGCTCACAGTTTAGAACGGTTTATGAGGTTATCCTGGGACACCCATTGAAATGGGCTGGGAAAACAGAAAGAGCAGACCCCCCCCCCTCCCCTTCATATGAAAAGACAGATTACACAAACAATAGCAGCATGAATCTGTTGACATTTGGGGTTTGGTTTGGAGTCTGAAAATCAGCACAATGTTATTAAAAAATAAGCAAAATTACACATTGTTAAAAACACTCCCAGATGGACTATATAAATGGATCATCTACAAAACATTTATGTAAAGAAAAATCTAGTGTACAATGTCCCTTTAAGGTTTTGCACACTGCTGATTGAGGGCCTGATAATATAAAGCTCTCCACTCAAAAAATATAGAAAAGCAAATTTCTTCTGTTAAGTGTGATCAGTCCACGGGTCATCATTACTTCTGGGATATTAACTGCTCCCCTACAGGAAGTGCAAGAGGATTCACCCAGCAGAGCTGCATATAGCTCCTCCCCTCTACGTCACTCCCAGTCATTCTCTTGCACCCAGCAACTAGATAGGTCGTGTGAGAGGACTATGGTGATTATACTTAGTTTTATATCTTCAATCAAAAGTTTGTTATTTTAAAATAGCACCGGAGTGTGTTATTACCTCTCTGGCAGAGTTTGAGGAAGAATCTACCAGAGTTTTGCTATGATTTTAGCCGGAGTAGTTAAGATCATATTGCTGTTCTCGGCCATCTGAGGAGTGAGGTAAACTTCAGATCAGGGGACAGCGGGCAGATGAATCTGCATAGAGGTATGTAGCAGTTTTTATTTTCTGACAATGGAATTGATGAGAAAATCCTGCCATACCGATATAATGTCATGTATGTATACTTTACACTTCAGTATTCTGGGAGAATGGTACTTCACTAGAATTACACTGTAAGAAGGACATAAAGCTGTTTAATAACTAGAGATTATGTTTAACGTTTTTGCTGGAATGTAAAATCGTTTTCATTTGCTGAGGTACTGTGTGAATAAATGTTTGGGCACCATTTTTCCACTTGGCAGTTGCTTAAATCTGTTTTTTCTGTCAGTTTCTGTTCTCCCTCACTGCTGTGTGTGTGGGGGGAGGGGCGCTTTTACTATGCATCAAATATTTCAGTCAGCAACTCATTGTATTCCCTGCATGATCTGGTTCATCTCTACAGAGCTCAGGGGTCTTCAAAACTTATTTTGAGGGAGGTAATTTCTCTCAGCAGAGCTGTGAGAATTATAGTTTGACTGAAATAAAAACTTTTATTCTGTAATTTGTTTCCTGCTTTCAGAAATTGTTATCTTTGCTAATGGGATTAAACCTTTGCTAAAGTTGTGTTGTTTACAAGGATTGAGGCTATAACTGTTTCAATTTATTAATTTTTAACTGTCATAGATCTTCTGTGCTTCTTAAAGGCACAGTACGTTTTAATATTATTCTATTTGAATTGTATTTCCAAGTTGCAAGTTTATTTGCTAGTGTGTTAAACATGTCTGATTCAGAAGATGATACCTGTGTCATTTGTTGCAATGCCAAAGTGGAGCCCAATAGAAATTTATGTACTAACTGTATTGATGCTACTTTAAATAAAAATCAATCTGTACAAATTGAACAAATTTCACCAAACAACGAGGGGAGAGTTATGCCGACTAACTCGCCTCACGTGTCAGTACCTACATCTCCCGCTCAGAGGGAGGTGCGTGATATTGTAGCGCCGAGTACAGCTGGGCGGCCATTACAAATCACATTACAGGATATGGCTACTGTTATGACTGAAGTTTTGGCTAAATTACCAGAACTAAAAGGTAAGCGTGATCACTCTGGGGTGAGAACAGAGTGCGCTGATAATATTAGGGCCATGTCAGACACTGCGTCACAGGTGGCAGAACATGAGGACGGAGAACTTCATTCTGTGGGTGACGGTTCTGATCCAAACAGACTGGATTCAGATATTTCAAATTTTAAATTTAAACTGGAAAACCTCCGTGTATTACTAGGGGAGGTGTTAGCGGCTCTGAATGATTGTAACACAGTTGCAATACCAGAGAAAATGTGTAGGTTGGATAAATATTTTGCGGTACCGATGAGTACTGAGGTTTTTCCTATACCTAAGAGACTTACTGAAATTGTTACTAAGGAGTGGGATAGACCCGGTGTGCCGTTCTCACCCCCTCCGATATTTAGAAAAATGTTTCCAATAGACGCCACCACAAGGGACTTATGGCAAACGGTCCCTAAGGTGGAGGGAGCAGTTTCTACTTTAGCTAAGCGTACCACTATCCCGGTGGAGGATAGCTGTGCTTTTTCAGATCCAATGGATAAAAAGTTAGAGGGTTACCTTAAGAAAATGTTTGTTCAACAAGGTTTTATATTGCAACCCCTTGCATGCATTGCGCCGATCACGGCTGCAGCGGCATTCTGGATTGAGTCTCTGGAAGAGAACATTGGTTCAGCTACTCTGGACGACATTACGGACAGGCTTAGAGTCCTTAAACTAGCTAATTCATTCATTTCGGAGGCCGTAGTACATCTTACTAAACTTACGGCGAAGAATTCAGGATTCGCCATTCAGGCACGCAGGGCGCTGTGGCTAAAATCCTGGTCAGCTGATGTTACTTCTAAGTCTAAATTGCTTAATATACCTTTCAAAGGGCAGACCTTATTCGGGCCCGGGTTGAAAGAGATTATCGCTGACATTACAGGAGGTAAAGGCCATGCCCTGCCTCAGGACAAAGCCAAAGCCAAGACTAGACAGTCTAGTTTTCGTTCCTTTCGTAATTTCAAAGCAGGAGCAGCATCAACTTCCTCTGCACCAAAACAGGAAGGAGCTGTTGCTCGCTACAGACAAGGCTGGAAACCTAACCAGTCCTGGAACAAGGGCAAGCAGACTAGGAAACCTGCTGCTGCCCCCAAAACAGCATGAATTGAGGGCCCCCGATCCGGGATCGGATCTAGTGGGGGGCAGACTTTCTCTCTTCGCCCAGGCTTGGGCAAGAGATGTTCAGGATCCCTGGGCGCTAGAGATAATATCTCAGGGATACCTTCTGGACTTCAAATACTCTCCTCCAAGAGAGAGATTTCATCTGTCAAGATTGTCAACAATCCAGACAAAGAAAGAGGCTTTTCTACGCTGCGTACAAGAGCTCTTGTTAATGGGAGTAATCCATCCAGTTCCACGATCGGAACAGGGACAGGGGTTTTACTCAAATCTGTTTGTGGTTCCCAAAAAAGAGGGAACTTTCAGACCAATCCTGGACTTAAAGATCCTAAACAAATTCCTAAGAGTTCCATCGTTCAAGATGGAGACTATTCGGACAATTTTACCTATGATCCAAGAGGGTCAGTACATGATCACTGTAGATTTAAAAGATGCTTACCTGCACATACCGATTCACAAAGATCATTACCGGTACCTAAGGTTTGCCTTCCTAGACAGGCATTACCAGTTTGTGGCTCTTCCATTCGGATTGGCTACAGCGCCAAGAATCTTCACAAAGGTTCTGGGTGCTCTTCTGGCGGTACTAAGACCGCGGGGAATCTCGGTAGCTCCATACCTAGACGACATTCTGATACAAGCTTCAAGCTTTCAAACTGCCAAATCTCATACAGAGTTAGTGCTGGCATTTCTAAGGTCACATGGATGGAAGGTGAACGAAAAGAAAAGTTCACTCGTTCCACTCACAAGAGTTCCCTTCCTGGGGACTCTTATAGATTCTGTAGAAATGAAGATTTACCTGACAGAGGACAGGCTATCAAGACTTCAAAGTGCTTGCCGCACTCTTCATTCCATTCAACACCCGTCAGTGGCTCAATGTATGGAGGTAATCGGCTTAATGGTAGCGGCAATGGACATAGTACCCTTTGCACGCTTACACCTCAGACCACTGCAACTTTGCATGCTAGGTCAGTGGAATGGGGATTACTCAGACTTATCCCCTTCTCTGAATCTGGATCAAGAGACCAGAAATTCTCTTCTATGGTGGCTTTCTCTGCCACACCTGTCCAGGGGGATGCCATTCAGCAGACCAGACTGGACAATTGTAACAACAGACGCCAGCCTTCTAGGTTGGGGTGCCGTCTGGAATTCCCTGAAGGCTCAGGGACTATGGAGTCAGGAGGAGAGTTTCCTGCCAATAAACATTCTGGAATTGAGAGCAGTTCTCAATGCCCTCCTGGCTTGGCCCCAGTTGACAACTCGGGGGTTCATCAGGTTTCAGTCGGACAACATCACGACTGTAGCTTACATCAACCATCAGGGAGGGACAAGAAGCTCCCTAGCTATGATGGAAGTATCAAAGATAATTCGCTGGGCAGAGTCTCACTCTTACCACCTGTCAGCAATCCACATCCCGGGAGTGGAGAACTGGGAGGCGGATTTCTTAAGTCGTCAGACTTTTCATCCGGGGGAGTGGGAACTTCATCCGGAGGTCTTTGCCCAAATACTTCGACGTTGGGGCAAACCAGAGATAGATCTCATGGCGTCTCGACAGAACGCCAAGCTTCCTCGTTACGGGTCCAGATCCAGGGATCCAGGAGCAGTCCTGATAGATGCTCTGACAGCACCTTGGGACTTCAGGATGGCTTACGTGTTTCCACCCTTCCCGTTGCTTCCTCGATTGATAGCCAGAATCAAACAAGAGAGAGCATCAGTGATTCTAATAGCACCTGCGTGGCCACGCAGGACTTGGTATGCAGACCTGGTGGACATGTCATCCTGTCCGCCTTGGTCTCTACCTCTGAAACAGGACCTTCTGATACAGGGTCCCTTCAAACATCAAAATCTAACTTCTCTGAAGCTGACTGCTTGGAAATTGAACGCTTAATTTTATCAAGACGTGGGTTTTCTGAGTCAGTTATTAGTACCTTAATACAGACTAGGAAACCTGTTACCAGAAAGATTTACCATAAGATATGGCGTAAATACCTACATTGGTGTGAATCCAAAGGTTACTCTTGGAGTAAGGTTAGGATTCCTAGGATATTGTCTTTTCTACAAGAAGGTTTAGAAAAGGGTTTTTCTGCTAGTTCATTAAAGGGACAGATCTCAGCTCTGTCCATTCTGTTACACAAACGTCTGTCAGAAGTTCCTGACGTCCAGGCTTTTTGTCAGGCTTTGGCCAGGATTAAGCCTGTGTTTAAAACTGTTGCTCCACCATGGAGTTTAAACCTTGTTCTTAATGTTTTACAGGGCGTTCCGTTTGAACCCCTTCATTCCATTGATATAAAGTTGTTATCTTGGAAAGTTCTATTTTTAATGGCTATTTCCTCGGCTCGAAGAGTCTCTGAATTATCAGCCTTACATTGTGATTCTCCTTATTTGATTTTTCATTCGGATAAGGTAGTCCTGCGTACTAAACCTGGGTTCTTACCTAAGGTAGTTACTAACAGGAATATCAATCAAGAGATTGTTGTTCCTTCTTTATGCCCAAATCCTTCTTCAAAGAAGGAACGTCTACTGCACAACCTGGATGTAGTCCGGGCTCTAAAATTTTACTTGCAGTCAACTAAGGAATTCCGACAAACGTCTTCTCTGTTTGTCATTTACTCTGGGCAGAGGAGAGGTCAAAAAGCTTCCGCTACCTCTCTTTCTTTTTGGCTTCGTAGCATAATTCGTTTAGCTTATGAGACTGCTGGACAGCAGCCCCCTGAAAGAATTACAGCTCATTCTACTAGAGCTGTGGCTTCCACTTGGGCCTTCAAGAATGAGGCCTCTGTTGAACAGATTTGCAAGGCTGCAACTTGGTCTTCGCTTCATACTTTTTCCAAATTTTACAAATTTGACACCTTTGCTTCATCGGAGGCTATTTTTGGGAGAAAGGTTCTTCAGGCAGTGGTTCCTTCTGTATAAAGAGTCTGCCTATCCCTCCCGTCATCCGTGTACTTTTGCTTTGGTATTGGTATCCCAGAAGTAATGATGACCCGTGGACTGATCACACTTAACAGAAGAAAACATAATTTATGCTTACCTGATAAATTCCTTTCTTCTGTAGTGTGATCAGTCCACGGCCCGCCCTGTTTTTAAGGCAGGTAAATATTTTTTAATTTATACTCCAGTCACCACTTCACCCTTGGCTTTTCCTTTCTCGTTGGTCCTTGGTCGAATGACTGGGAGTGACGTAGAGGGGAGGAGCTATATGCAGCTCTGCTGGGTGAATCCTCTTGCACTTCCTGTAGGGGAGCAGTTAATATCCCAGAAGTAATGATGACCCGTGGACTGATCACACTACAGAAGAAAGGAATTTATCAGGTAAGCATAAATTATGTTTTTACCTTGAGAGCTGTTTGCTCCCTAAGAAGGGTTTTGGGGGTAAAGGAGAGACACCTATATTACAATACAATGCTGGGGAAAAAGTGAGTGTTTAATCATCAGCCCTAATTGATCATCTTGTACATTACTCAGTGTCTATGGCTTTTTCAGTCATTTGCATGTGAATGACTGTTCTCCTCTGACCTATCTCATTTACAAGAGTTCGTCATTTTGCACCCAGCTTCACACAAACAATAACACATGATCGGTTATTAAAAGTTTTGGTTAAAATGAAATTTAACCAAAGAAAAATGTTTAAACAAAGCACTTTTAATGAACCTGATACATACATAGAGTCCTTTTTACTTTCAATAGGTAGCAGTATTTGCTCACACATTATGTTTGTATTACAAAATGTCAGTTAAGTGTTGCACTCACGTCACAATTCTAAATCCCTTAGTGCTTTTAAAAACTAGGTTTTTTTTAACTGTTATTGCATGCTATTGTGCATTCAAAAAGACGAAGGTGTATTGGGATCTGAAACCCAACTTTTTTCTTTCATGATTCAGATAGAGCATGACATTTTGAATAACTTTCCAATTTATTTCTATTATCGGAGTTGTTTTGTTTTTTTTGTATCCTTTGTTGAAAAGTATACCTAGGTAGGCTCAGAAGCTGCTGATTGGTGGCTGCACATATATGACTCTTGCTATTGGCTTTCAGCTATCTCCCATTCATGCATTGCTGCTCATTCAACAAAGTATATCAGCAGAATGAAGCAAATTAGATAATAGAAGTAAATTGGAGAGTTGTTTAAAATTGTATTCTCTATCTGAATCATTAAAGAAAAAACTTGGGTTTCATGTCCATTTAACCAAAAACTCCACTTCTTGAGCAGACTTTTTGCACTTCCTTGGCTTAGCACTCAAGTGTTACCGAACAAGAATTTTAGAAATCTATTAGCTGAGGGATAGATCACACCTAGTCTGTCTGACATGAATATTGTTGTGTACATTATACAAATAAGTGTATATATGTATTAATTGTGGACTTATAATTCCAGCACAAAAATGCAAGTAGTATGAATTGCACTTCAGCAATGTTTACACTCCATAAGGCTTGTAATACTGTGCTGTGGCCCAAGGTGTTTTAGCCACTAGAGCTGCTACTTACTGCATGTATTAGTCAACTGTTTGTGAGATGCTAGAACCACACCAATAATAATAATATAATGGTCAAAATTGCTTAATCATTAGGGTTGCCATATTGCTGCTTTAAGAGGGGGGACATATGAAAAATACATATGTCAGTGTTCTTATAACGGAATATATATATATATATATAAAGGATCCAATAATTGCACTCTCTGGATTTAAACCACAGTAACCTTTAATGTGTGACGTTTCGGGGCATTCACCCCTTCCTCAGACAACCATAAAGTGAACAAAACAGTGCTTAAATAATCTAACAGGCCCCTCCTACTTCCTCCACAGCCAATCACAAAGGTGTTGCAGCTGATACTCACTAATTACAATCATGTAGTAATGTATAAGCAAACATATAAATATTCAATCATGTAGTAATGTATAAGCAATCATATTATAAATATAAAGATATAAGGATATGTGATACATATCAAAAGTGCATAAACCACAATATCTTATTATTATTGTGAATAACCCACATATCCTTATATCTTTATATTTATAATATGTTTGCATATACAAAAAGGGGGTGTCAATTAGCCCGCTAGCAGGGGGTGTCAATCAGCCCGATCATATAGGATCCGGCGGATTGATGTTCTCAGCCTCAGAGCAGGCGGACAAGTTATGGTGCAGCGCTCGTTAGGCCGCTGCTTCATAACTGCTCTTTACGGCGTGCCTGAAGGTTCGCGCAGAAACAGGGGCATCAAGCTCCATTCGTAGCTTGATAATTCGGCCCCTAAGTGCTTTTGCATTGTCTGTTTATCATGCACTTGTTGATTATGCAAATCTACTGTATTTACTGCTATTTTAAGTATTCACTATGGAATTGATGTATAAATAACCAGGGAAGCAAATTTTACTCCTACTGGGAGATAAGTCCTCAAATATTAATTTTTAGTTGAGTAAACCTTGTGTATAATGAGTAATAATGTAAGGGGAATTGATATCCCTACAAGCTCAACCCATTTTAACTGGTTGTGGTTTCAAAATGCTAAACCAGCTAGATCATAATTAAAAATGAACCTAAAGATAACAATTTCCCATTTATTTTATACGCTTCAGCTGGTTTACCAAGTCATTGAAAAATAATTAAAGGGAATAGTGTTTAACTCAACGAACATTTTGGAATCTGAATGCTAATTAGTGTGTCTAATTAATATTTTTTTCTCCGCTAATATTATACTGGTGTGGTTCCATCTATAATCAAACAGATTAGCCAATCATGTCTGCCCAGTGATTGATAAATCTACCCCATGACTGATTAAAGGGACATACAAGTAAACCTTAAACTTTCATGGTTCAGATAAAACATGCCATTTTCTCAAATTACTTCTCTGCATCCTACAGATTGCACTTCAGCCTCTCTTGGGTAATAGAAATGCTGCAGTTCATTATAGAACATTATACAATAAAAACACATTGAAAACTTGTAATAATTAGACATATATTGAGTATTACATTATATCCTTAATAAAATAATTTTTATTCCATAACATTGTCTCTTTTTTATTTCTACAGAATATTTGCTGTATATTACTTTGCATGTACTAATCCTACCACTGTCTTATATGTAACATTGTCTGAATCAAGGCCTAGATAAAGCATTTATGTTTTGAACTTTATCATACTCAGAAAAAAAAAGAATAAAAAACACAATCTTGTCTTTCTTTAAGACTCTGATTTTAGGAATTTTAGGTATTTCTTCTGTAACATTTGAAAGTCTGACACAAAGTATCCAGTTTTATAATAATTTGCTTGTTCTGTCCATTCCTCTGAGTTCTTAATAGCAATTCCTATTCATTCAGTGCCAAGTGTAATATCTAACCTTGGTGGCACATTCTTGCCTCAGAGAGTTTGAGTGGGATAGCTATTTATGTACATGTTTACCCCTCCTCCCACAGGACTCTGGTCACTCTCATTTTCCCCCCAAATAAAAAAATTAAAAATACTAGAATAGAAATATAGGCTTCCAGGCATGTTTTTAAATTTTAAAGGGTACATATGGTGCTTAATGATATATATACAGTATATATGTTTAAGGTTTTACAAACGCTAGGATTTACTATTGAAACAAATAAAGGGGACTTTCATTCATGAAGTATAATATACTTCATGTAGAAAGCTCCTTTATTTGATTCAATCGATCGCCGTTTTTACCTTGTACAGCAGCCCACAGCAAAAAAAAATTTTGACTAAGAGGTGACATTTTCACCTCTTAGCCAATAGCCGTGCGGTAAATCCGACTTGGCGCGAATGGGAGCCGGATTTACCGCAAGGCTATTGGCTAAGAGGTGAAAACGTCCCCTCGTAGCCAATTTTTTTTTTGCCGTGGGCTGCTGTACAAGGTTAAAAAGGGCGATCAATTGAATCAAATAAAGGAGCTTTCTACATGAAGTATCTTATAGTTCATGAATGAAAGTCCCCTTTATTTATTTCAATAGTAAATCCTAGCGTTTGTAAAACGCTAGGATTTACTTTCACTTTAAGATTTTCTTTTGCATGTGACAGAACATTTTTTGTTAAAAATTGTTGTTTGTTTTGATTTGTTGCAAACAGGAAGTGCAACTGGTCTGGTTGTTCACCAGCTGATACACAAATCTCTTGCTGCTTTATTGGTCAACACACACTACAAGAATAATAACAAAGGTTTTGTTTTTTTTCCAGTAAATACACAATACACAATATACCTTTAAGGGGGATACAGAATTAAAAAAAAAAAAATTGAATCGGTTTGTGAAACTTGTGAGGTGTTGAATTCTTCCAGTTTGAGTATGGATTTGCAAAACTAAAGCTTTTAAATTCTGCTTTTTATGTTGATTTATGAGTTATTACAAGAAGAGTATAATAAAAAAAAAAAAAAAAAAGCGTAAGGTGAAGCAAAGTGATTTCAGCCAAAGATAGATAAATCTTTTAATATTTGTTTTTACTGATGTTATATTAACATAAAAAACAAAAAAACAAAACTTGTTTCTCTGACCATGAAGTACACCTGCTATTATATATTGCAGAGTCTTTGGGGCCTATTTTCAAGCTCCGTACGGAGCTTGATGCCCCGTGTTTCTGGCGAGCCTTCTAAAGACCGCTGCTCCATAACCTGTCCACCTGCTCTAAGGCGACAGACAGACATCGCCGAAAATCAACCCGATCCAATACGATCGGGTTGATTGACACTCCCTGCTAGGGGCCGATTGGCCACGAATCTGCAGGGGGCGGTATTGCACCAGCAGTTCACAAGAACTGCTGGTGCAATGATAAATGCCGACTGTCTGCACCATATAAAATTGACCCATTTGTATTGTTTATTAGAGATGTGCAGGGAAAAAAAATTCATTTCTGACATTTTTCTTTTGGATATTCAGGGAAATTCATTTCTGTTAATATTTGTTGGCTGCACTATTCGGTTTAAAACAAATGTAAATGTTTCAAAGCTAAAGATGATAAGTTCATCTGTAGCTACAAAACGTACCTTAGGGCTCCATGTATGAAGCAGTGAGAGCTGCTCCAGAGCCCTTGCAGGGCAGGTTCGCATATGTGAGCGTGCTTCCTGCAATGTAAGAAGCAGCCGCCATCAGACCGTTGCTTCTTACACCCTACGCCACCTCTGAGCTGGCGAGGGAAACATTTACAGAGAGCTTGCTCGCTCTCTGTAATTGACAGCCCCTTCAGCGCAATTGGTCGTGTGAATGAAGGGGCGGGCATTACACACTGCGATGAGTGTGTAATGATACATACGGGCCAGCGGATGAACAGATCCGCTGCCCGTATGTAGCGAATGTGGGCGTACAGCTTTGCAAGTTGAGAAGCTGTCCACCTGCCTCATGGGGCCCTTAATGTGTTCTCCAGAGCATGAAGAGCACGTTAAAGTATTAAGCGCTTAAAAGATAAAATAAAGGAAACTAATGAATACTGAGGATTTTCGTCAATATTTATTTTCATTATTTTCATTAAAACAAAACAAAAATTTGATTTTTGTGACGATTGTGCATTTGTCCAAAAACAAACGCACATCTTTATTGTTTATTTAAAATATACTACCGCTCATCTAGGAAATAATAGGTTAGAGCAGTGATAGGGAACTTTGGCACTCCAGATGTTTTAGAACTTCATTTCCCATGATGCTTAGGTCCTCTGAAGTCCAGTTGAGCATCATAAGAAATGTTGTTCTAAAACATCTGGAGGGCCAAGTTTTGCCATCACTGGGTTAGATTATTAAACAGTGATGGCAGCATCTCCTTTCTCAGGTGTTGAAACAGATTTCCTTAAGGGATTTTGTTGCCCTTAAAAAATGTTTACCAAAAGTATTTAAAGGGACATGAAAATTGACAATGCATTTTTTATCTATTATCAAATATGCTTTGTTCTTTTGGTGTCCTTTGTTGAGCATACCTAGGTAGGCTCAGGAACATCAATGCATTACTGGGAGCTAAACTGCTGATTGATGACTGCACATATATGTCTATTGTCATTGGCTCACCTGATGTATTCATCTAGCTCCCAGTAGTGCATTGCTGCTCCTTCACCAAAGGATGATAAGAGTATGAAACACATTTGATCATATAAGTAAATTGCAAAGTTGGTTGTATACCATCATAAGGTATTGAAAAATAACATTTCCATTTTTTTCATCTGTATTATTTAACATTTAGAAAAAAATATATAGCATGTTACAGAAAAAAGTGATGAATAGTCTATATTTAGAATCAATGGCTCAAAAATGTCTTTGTAAGATGTAATTTTGTTATCCCCCATCCCATTCTCACTTTTGTTTACAAGGAGTCTGAACCAATATATTGTATAAGACCTTATTTTACTGAATGAGATAAAATACCTATCTAAAACAATCCAGTGTTGAAAATGTTATAGGCTTTGGTTAAATAATTGTTCATGTGCTATATAATATGCATACCAGAATTAATATAATTTCTGTTTCCCTTTAATAAGTATTTTTAGCAATTACATTTTACATTGATTTGTATACTTTTGTATTCATTTTGTTTCCTACTCTTGTTTTACAGTTTGATGGGGAAAACATGTATATGAGTATGAATGAATCTAACCAGGATTTCCTTTCATCAAATCAGGTATGTTCTCACCCGTGTGGTATAGTGGTTAAATAATCTTACACACCATTCATTATTTTCTCCATGGCTCTCACTAAAACCTCAGTAATTTGATGAATGTTGCGCTGTGAACACATGTGACACCAGCATCATCACCAATCCACTGTTCTATCATAAGGATTACAATTTTAGAGTAAAGGATTATGGACATCATCACTATAATTTTTTTTAAAGTCTTGTTTCAAGGGATATGTTACCTATATGCTAAATCACATGCATGTAATGCAGCATAACAGTAAAAAAGCTGGTAAGTATATATCACATGGATATCTAAGTAAAAAAGGAAGATATTTTTCCTCAAAATGTACACATCTCACAAGAGTAAGTGCATACTGATTGGATGCTTTAAGTTCCTTTATAGTGGGATGTGGCTATTGAGGAAATTGTGAGGTAAAATGTCTTCCCTTTTCATATAGAGATGTTCAGATGTTGGGTATCATGTCCCTTGACAATTCCAAATTCACTTAAATTCTGGCCTATTTTCATTTCCACAGGTATTTTTAGTCACATTTACAGTTATATTTTGTAGAAAGACGTTACAAGTCAAACATAAGACTACAGAATAGAGGTGTGCATTTGGCTTCAGATTAATACAACTTTGTTCGAATTTATGCTGCTTTGATGATTTGTCCGATACACAAAGAGCCACATACATTATTTGATGTAGCTGTTAGAACAAATTTATTTGTTTGTTCGTTTTTGCTATTTAGCGCCAAAAAAGGTGCAGGAAGGGGCAGGGATGGGGTAAGGAATTACATCATTTGGCTAATCAGATATGTTCTGTGCAATGATATACAGGGGATCTAACCATTCATGTGTCCATCATCCCCTGTCCAATCTTGCCACAAAATTACTAATGATGGTTTTTAGTAATACAAGCTTGGCCAATAATGCCTTAACCTAGCTTAAGTTTCATGAAAAAAGTTTGTTATTGATGTATAAACTGGTATTGAAACTAAAAGGAAATGAGTGTTTGTGCACAACTGATATCCAACGTTTAGTTCAAAGTTATGGGGGCAGCTGCCTACAGCACTACAGATGGAAAGGAACATGCTTAAAATCAAATTGTCTGTTAGGCACAGGAATATAAACGAAAAAGCTGCCACATATTTTAAAAAAACACTTATTTTAGATCTAGCAATATAACATATGACTTTCATATTACTAATCTATAGTGGCATCCTTACAGCAGAGTGGTTATCCAATGCAATCCATGTTGTGTTCCAAAGAATGCAAGATGTTAACTGTAACAAACATGCAATAAGAAAATTGTATGGACATATCTTGTTAGTGTTGTTCAGATAACTCACAAAAGCAGCTGCTATGTTTCTTCAGCCTATTATTGCAGCTGTTAGGACCGTCCATGCCTAGAGGAGAAAATCAAAATAATATAATTCCACCTATTTAAATCAAATCACGGTGACACTCCTGACCGTTATGGTGACTCTAACACAGAGTGAGATCTTCCGTTTCAAGCAGAAGCCATCGGTAATGAAAGATTACATCTAGTCATTCAGTGTTAACCTAATGACCCCGTGAAGAGGGGAGGAGGGGGGTGGGGGATATATTTTTTGTATGACCAGGATTGTATACAGAAGCCTTCTATTGTTTGGGTAGTACAAAGAGTTATCTTTTATGAAGAGTTAAAGAATGAATGTAGCTTACAAACAATTGTGTCACTCTGGGCACAAGGCCACTAGCGGATTTTTGATGACAAAGCTTTAATATTAGATGAGGGATAGTTCTCCTGATTACCAAATTGTCCTATCATTAATGTCTTTAAGGAGTTTAAGGAGCATGGAAGGCAAATATTTTCTATTCTGCTTACAAAAGGGCAATGATTGAACATGCAAAAAATATTTTTGCATGTGAAAAGGTTATGTAAAAGCTGTCTCAATTTATCTTGCTCTAGCAGAAACGACATGTTTACACAC
Organism: Bombina bombina; assembly: GCF_027579735.1. Classification (NCBI taxonomy): domain Eukaryota; kingdom Metazoa; phylum Chordata; class Amphibia; order Anura; family Bombinatoridae; genus Bombina; species Bombina bombina. The sequence goes on from NC_069499.1 coordinate 999,113,638, forward strand.
TGAATATGGTTGTATTAAAGGGACACGGTACCCATATGATAAATCACTTGAAAGTGAAGCAGCATATCTGGAAAAATATAACTCAAAACTTTTAGTTGAAATAAAAAAAGAAGATATTTTTCCTCAACATTACTTCAGCTCACCAGAGTAATTGTACACTAAGCTGTTATCTTTCAGCGTTTTATTCATGTTACTGTCATCTGCATGATGGGAAAAAAACAGCCAATCAGCATCACCCTGTGCTTTACTGTGGTCTCATGAGATTTTACCATTATCTTGCAATATTTCTAAGTAAACTTCCTTTTTTATATATATATATATTTATTTATTCCAGCAGTATATGAAAAATAAAAACTAAGAAGAAAATAACATTGAATAGTTCACAAATACATTCTCTGTACACCACGCAGGGTATCATTATATAGGTCAAGACATAAATCTAAATATGGCTTCATATAGGAATATAACCAAAAAAAAGAAGAAAAAGTAAACACAGCAAATGACTAGATCTCATCCTGCTATAATCACATTATAGCCTAAACTATGGGATTGCATCTTTCCTTGTCTGTCTATCCTATATGTATATACATTTTAAAGGCCCTGTGTCAAATATATAAATTTATATATATCTATCTAAGATTATAAGTGAAACCTTTTGATTATAAAATCCACATATACTGATGGGGTATTTTATATTTCAAAAACCAATCATCCCTAAAACACAGAGGCAGGACAGCACAACACAAAACAAAAACAGGACATAGCAGCCCACAACCACACACATAAAAAAAAAAACATTGCACCCCTCTCTCTCCATCCCCGGTCCCTCTCCCCTCCCACCTCCGTTTCCCAGATCCAGAAATCACTAATACCATTCAACTGGAAAAATATTACGTAGGATTAATTGTTCGAAGCATTCAGTTTTATGATAATGGGATGTCAGTGAAAATTGTATTGATAAAGGATAAGGCAAAATAACCCTCAGCCATTTTGAAAAAAAAGGCCTTAATTTTTTTATTATGTACAGGTAATATAGTGAATTGTTCAAAGAGTATTTGATGATGCATAGAATGTGTAAAACTCACTATTGATGGAGCAGCCTTATTTTTCCAGTTCTTAAGGATCAAACTATGACCCACCACAATTTCGGTATTTATTAAACTGATAATTCCTCCATTAGGACTTTCTATTAAAAGAAAAAAAAATGTCTCTGGATTTAAATTTCAGCCTATTTTCTCGCTTATTATTAAGCCAGTATTCTACCTTATTCCAAACCTGCAAAATCTTAGGGCAGGACCAGAAGCAATGTATTAAGTCTGCAGCAGGATTATTACATTTAGGGCAATAACTGGCTATATTCAAGTTCCATTTAATCATTTTTAGTGGTGTGATATAAACTTTATTAAGTAACTTTATATGGGACTCTTTCCATGCTACAGATATATGTGCACTCTGTATCCATTTTTAACTTGTCCTAATTGTATTTATAGTAACATAACTGTATTGTGTTCTCCATAGCTCTGCTAATCTATCTAAAATTAATTGACCTTATTTTGCCAACATAATTTTATATAATAGAAATATGTTGTGATTTCCTGTTTTATATATGACCATATATGACGCGATTTTAGTTCCTTCATGTGTTTCCATATTATGTCTTTTGAGCACTTGTATAAAATGTCTGGTTTGCAGATAAGCAAAAAAAATTTGTTTTAGGTAAATTAAACTCTAGACAAAGTTTAGAAAGATTTAATTTGTTGCATACTATCAAAACACTGATGGACATATCTCAATCCTTTCTGCGCCCATAATTCAAAAACTTCTGACGAGAGGCCCGGTATAAATTTTGGATTTCCCCTTATCGGAAAAGAACGGGATCATTCATAATTCACGTTTAATGCTATATTAAGTTTTTGCCACGCCACCACCACACTACTTATTGTGTTTATATTTTTTATGTATTTTGGAAGTTGTGAAGCTGGGCAATGTAGTATGGCCTTTAAAAGAAATGAAGAAATCATTCCCTCTTCTAGTGATAATGATGTAAGATAATCAGCTTCCGTTATCCAGTCCACCGCAAAACGTGCTAACATTACTATATTATATTTTTTAATGTCAGGAAGAGCTAATCCTCCATCTTCTATACTACATGTTAGCTTTGCTATAGAAACATATGTCTCCTCTTACCCCATAAAAATATGGCACAATCTTTATTAAACTTTTTAATATCTTGATTATGTATAAGTAGTGGAACATTCTGTATAATATACATTAGTTGCGGAAATAAAATAGTTTTTATTATCATAACCTTAGCTGACAGGGAAATAGGTCAAACTTTCCATCTCTCTAGTTTTGTTGCTTTTCTGAAGAAAGGTGTATAGTTCAACCTATACCATTGTTTTGGATCCACATGTAAATGTATTCCTAAATATTTAATATATAAAGTCTCTTTAAGTGCGCACTCTTTGATACTACAGGTAGCCCTCAGTTTACGCCGGGGTTAGGTTCCAGAAGGAATGGTTGTAAATCGAAACCATTGTAAATTGAAACCCAGTTTATAATGTAAGTCAATGGGAAGTGAGGGAGTTAGGTTCCAGGCCCCTCTCATAATTGGCATAAGTAACACCTAATACATTATTTTTAAAGTTTTGAAATTAAGACTTTAAATGCTAAACAGCATTATAAACCTAATAAAACAATCACACAACACAGAATATATAATTTAACTAAGTTAAATGAACAAAAACATTTGCTAAACAGCATTATAAACCTAATAAGATAATCACACAACACAGACTTTACTTGCATTTTTCTGCAAACCGTTCTTTCTATGAATTCCAATCTTGAATGATTTATAGACAGGAAGATCTTGTTCCTTTGCAAGCTGCTGGATAGTTCAGGTCTGGTTAAACTGCTTGGCTTGCATATCTTTTTTATTTTAATCAATGCACTGCTTCTCAATGCTTTTCAATAGCAGTCACATGACTGAAAAAAAGGTTGTTATTCTGAAATGGTGCAAATTGAACCGTTGTAAACCGAGGGCCACCTGTATTCCTATTTTTATGGATCCATAGAATTTCCAACTTACTAGTATTGACCTTGTATCCAGAGAAGGAACCAAATGTCTTTATAATATTTAAGGCCTTTGGTATGTTCTTTTTAGTATTTTCCAGAAATAGCAGCAGATCATCTGCATATAATAGCAAAACTTTTTTTTTTCTCCTAAACAGATGCCTCCCGCAGTAGAATAGCAAGTAGTTCTATAGAAATATTAAATAATAACAGCGAGAGTGGGCAGCCCTGCCTAGTTCTCCCGTTAAGTGTAAAATTATCTGTCTGGCTACCATTAATCAATATAGAAGAAATTGGGTGATCATACATCATCCGTATAAATTGAGTAAAGTGACCTGAAAATCCAAATGTTTCTAAAGATGTATATAGATGGTCCCATATTATTGAATCAAATGCTTTTTCAGCATCAACCACAATTAATGCAGCATCCTGTTTAATTTGAGCTTTGCCATCTAATTAATAATGTGACTTTGCGCATATTTTTTAATAGAAGATCTTCCAATCATGAAACCAGATTGGTCTAGGTGTATAATATGCTCAAGACATAGTTTCAATCTGTTAGCAATAATGTGCGTTAATAATTTATAATCTGCATTAAGCAAATGAATCTAGGGGATTTTTGTCTTTTTTCAAAATTAACATTATGTTTGATGCCGAAAAATATTTGGACATTTTTTGTGCATGAATATAATATTGATTAAAAAGATTAGTTAGAGTGTCTACTATCTCTATTTTTAAAATTGTATACATTTCTATAGGTATCTGATATGGGCCCGGAGCTTTGTTACATTTAGCATGCTCTATAGCGTCCATGACTTCCTCTCTAATAATAGGGCTAATTAAAACATTTATAAGATTTTGCTGAACTTTGGGTGGCTTCACTTTGTGCCAGAAGGCACTTTTATTATTTATATCCATTTCTCCCACTGTGTATATCTTTTGATAGTGTTCCAAAAAGACCTCTTTGATTTTAGAAAGATCTGTATATCTATTTTGCTCACTTACAATAGCTTCTATTATATAATTTTTTTTCTAGCTTTGTCCAATCTAGATAGAAATTTAGATGATTTCCCATGTAGGCCTTTATAGATTGTGTTTAGTTTCAGCTCTTCCCACAATACTTTGTGTTTAATAAATTGATCTCTTTCTAGCTTTGCTAGTTTATATTTATCTCATAAATTTTTGCTAGGCTAATTTATATATTTTCAATATACATTCCGCACTTGACTAGACAACTGAGTCTCCCTTGCCTTTGCCTTTTTCTTTTTTTATTATCATATGTGCTTTAATCTCACCTCTTAGCCAAACTTTTGCCGTTTCCCAGAAGATCTCAATTTTTTCTCTATAAGATTTATTTAATGAGTTAAAATCTCTCCATTTTAGTATCAGCCAGTTACAAAAATCCTCATTATTTACAAAAAAATTGGGAAAGAAAAAATTAGCCCTTCCGTCTCTTTGACTAGGTCTTAAACAGATATCCAGTGCTATAATCGCGTGATCAGAAATACTTATATCATGTATTTTAGTTTTTATATCTAGATTAAAGAGTGAGTTTGATACTAAAAAAAGTCTATCCTGGACAGGGAACCAAAAGCTTTAGAGTCGCAGGTAAATATTTTAATATCAGGGTGTTGTATATGCCATATATATCATGGAGCTTTATATTTTTACATAACTGTATAAATATTTTAGCCTTTTGCATGGAAAAAGAAACGTTCTTAGGGCTGAATTTATCTAAATTTGTAGGTATTAAATTCAGATCACCTGGCAATATTACATTTTGTCCAGTGTATTCCGATAATCGAAAAATTAAATTGTTCCAGAAATTTACATCTAATTTATTGGGGCCATATATATTACATAAAATGAACGTAACTCCATTCATCTGCAGTTCTACTATCAGCCATCTTTCATCTGGATCCATATCTGTTTTGATAATATTATATGTCAAATTTTTATTTATTAAAAACGCTACTCCCTTCTTTCTCCTTGAACAATGGGTGGCTATCACCTCCCTAACCCACTTACTTTTAAGTTTTACAACTTCTTCCAATTTTAGGTAGGTTTCTTGTGTAAAGGCTATATCAGGGCTAAATTTCCCTAGTTGTCTCACTATTACCTTCCTTTTGATTGGGGAGGTCATGCCTCTGATGTTCCAGGAGAGGCATCTAATAATCTCCTTTACCAGTAACTACTCTTAGACTAATTTATGGAGGGGAAGGAGAGAGACAGGGACAAGGGGGAGAGGGAGAGGAGAAAAGAAAGAAGAAAAAAGAAAAAAAAAAGATTTAAAAAAAATTAAAATAAAACCACTTCAACCAAATTTGCCAACACCTTTCATTAGAACTTGTCCAATCTTCCTGGTTCAAACAGACTTCATTGTCACATGGATCTATGCTACTTGTGACCCCCGAATTTGCTCCTGCATTATTTTGTTCCTTTTAAAAAAAGCTTTGGCTTCTTCTGCATTGCCCAAATTAACCGGGCCGTCATCATCTTCAATCAAAAAATTTTGCAGGATACAATAGCCTTGCTTTGTATCCTACTTGTATTAACTTGGTACAATATGGGCCATTTCCAGCCGAAAGTCCACCGAATAAACTGCAAAAACTCCGGACTCCGGACTAATACTGGTCTAGCCTGTATGCTGTCTTACGGAAATACTGCAACCACTGGCGTTGTCTCCGCTGTTTTCTGGATGAGTCCTTGTAGTTAGCAGTAGTTTCCTTGTAGTTAGCAATAGTTTGACCTCTCCTCCCACTGTCTGCCAAGTTACTGCTCAGCCCTCCATAGCCGTCTGTCAATTAGGGAAACACAACATACTGCAAACTTCGGTTGCGACTCTAGCGTGAGTCCTGCAGGCTTCCTGGTCAAACCCCCAGTCACAGGGGTTGTTGTCCTATGGAGGTTAGTACTTTACGCTTCCAGGAACGAACATTGACCGTGGATCGATCTAGATTGAGCTCTATCGAGCAGCACGCCGTTTTCGTGTGCTCCTTCCCTCCGGAAGCCGTCTGGCCCACTCCATAGTAAACTTCCTTAAACTGAAGTTGTAAATAAAATGACTGTGCCTGCACATTCCAGATGCACACTCCCTTGCATGTCCTGGGACTAGCATCCTGATTGGATTCTTAAAGTCCATTTACAATGGGATGTGGCAAATATGGAAATTCTGAGGTATAATATCTTCCCTTTTCTACACAGATATATTTATGTGATACTTATTTTTTTTTTTTTTTTTAGTTTTTATTGATCATGTCATCATTTCTAGTCAGCTTTTTAAAAATATGCTACATCACTTTCAACTGATTCAGCATTTGGGTAAGATGCCCCTTTAATGCTTACATGCTAGTTAGACAACTTCTGAAAGTGTACTGGAAATGAAAATATATATCATAAGAAAACCTGTTAAAATTTTGTTCTTGCTTATTTCTGAAGGGTTCATAGACTTTTTTTCAGATACAAGAAAAATCATAAACCTTTTTTTTAATAAACAAGTCAATTATATATACATTCAGATATTAACTTGCATTTGCACATTGCTGATATTAATGTGCTAAGGCAAGTTTATGCATAAATGATCTTGCATTAATGCAAGCTTTAGTACAACTAATATTACTCTGTTAATACTCACAGCCTGGTCAGGTTGACTAGCCTTATTAGTGCAGAGGTACAAGGTTATTTGCTTTTATAACTGAATGTAATGAACTGAGAAACTATTGGCTCTGCCTGGCCTCTCCACCAAGATACAGTTGCAAGGAAAAGTATGTGAACCCTTTGGAATGATATGGATTTCTGCACAAATTGGTCATAAAATGTGATCTGATCATCATCTAAGTCACAACAATAGACAATCACAGTCTGTTTAAACTAATAACACACAAAGAATGAAATGTTGCCATGTTTTTATTGAACACACCATATAAACATTCACAGTAACTGGTTGAACCTCCTTTGGCAGCAATAACTTCAACCAAACGTTTCCTGTAGTTGCAGATCAGACGTGCACAACGGTCAGGAGTAATTCTTGAACATTCCTCTTTACAGAACTGTTTCAGTTCTGCAATATTCTTTGGATGTCTGGTGTGAATCGCTTTCTTGAGGTCATGCCACAGCATCTCAATCGGGTTGAGGTCAGGACTCTGACTGGGCCACTTCAGAAGGCGTATTTTCTTCTGTTTAAGCCATTCTGTTGTTGATTTACTTCTCTGCTTTGGGTCATTGTCCTGTTGCAACACCCATCTTCTGTTGAGCTTCAGCTGGTAGACAGATGGCCAGCAAAGCAGCCCCAAACCATGATGCCCCCACCACCATACTTCACAGTTGGGATGAGGTTTTGATGTTGGTGTGCTGTGCCTCTTTTTTGCCACACATACGCCTAGATTTAGAGTTTTGCAGCCAAAGGGGTACGTTAGCTACGCGTCTTTTTTTTCTAGCGCTGCTTCTAAACAACGCTGGTATTGAGAGTTCTCTGAAGGGCTGCGTTAGGCTCGTAGAGCATAATTTACCGCCATTTCAACTCTCAATACCAGCGTTGCTTACGGTAGTGGCTAGCTGGAAAAACATGCTTGTGCACAATTCCCCCATTGGAAACATTGGGGCAGTTTGGGCTGAAAAAAAACCTAACACCTGCAAAAAAGCAGCGTTAAGCTCCTAACGCAGCCCCATTGTTTCCTCTGGTGAAACACTTTCTAAGTCTGCACCTAACACCCTAACATGTACCCCGAGTCTAAACACCCCTAACCTTACACTTATTAACCCCTAATCTGCCGCCCCCGCTATCGCTGACACCTGCATTATACAATTAACCCCTAATCTTCCGCTCTGGACACTGCTGCAACCTACATTATACCTATGTACCCCTAATCTGCTGCCCCTAACATTGCCAACACCTACATAATATTTATTAACCCCTAATCTGCCCCCCCAATGTTGCTGCTACCTTACCTACACTTATTAACCCCTAATCTGCCGACCGGACCTCGCCGCCACTCTAATAAAGTTATTAACCCCTAAACTGCCACACTCCCACCTCAAACCCTATAATAAATAGTATTAACCCCTAATCTGCCCTACCTAACATCGCCACCACATAACTTCAAGTATTAACCCCTAATCTGCCGACCGGACCTCGCCGCTACTCTAATAAATGTATTAACCCCTAAAGCTAAGTCTAACCCTAACACCACCCTAAATTAGATATAATTTTAATCTAACTAAATAAATTAACTCTTATTAACTAAAGTATTCCTATTTAAAACTAAAACTTACCTGTAAAATAAACCCTAATATAGCTACAATATAATGAATAATTACATTGTAGCTATTTTAGTTTTTATATTTATTTTACAGGCAACTTTGTATTTATTTTGACTAGGTACAATAGCTATTAAATAGTTATTTACTATTTAATAGCTACTTAGTTAAAATAATTACAAAATTACCTGTAAAATAAATCCTAACCTAAGTTACAATTAAACCTAACATTACACTATCAATAAATAAATTAAATCAATTAACTACAAGTACCTACAATTACCTACAATTAAATAAACTAAACTATTTAATAAAAAAAAAAAATCTAATAAAATAACAAAGCCCCCCAAAATAAAAAAATTCCCTACCCTAATCTAAATTAAAAAAGTTAACAGCTCTATTACCTTACCAGTCCTTAAAAGGGCTTTTTGTGGGGCATGCCCGAAAGAAATCAGCTCTTTTGCCTGTAAAAAAAACACAATACCACCCCCCAACATTACAACCCACCACCCACATACCCCTACTCGAACCCAAACCCCCCTTAAATAAACCTAACACTACCCCCTGAAGATCTCCCTACCTTGAGTCGTCTTCACCCAACCGTGCCGAAGTCTTCATCCGATGGACCAAAAGAGGGCATCCGGAGTGGCAGAAGTCTTCATCCTATCCGGGCAGAAGAGGACATCTGGACCAGTAGTCATCTTCATCCAAGCGGCATCTTCTATCTTCATCCATCCGGAGCGGAGCCATCTTCTTCCAGCCGATGCGGATCCATCCTTCTGCCACTACGCCTACTCGCCGAATGAAGGTTCCTTTAAATGACGTCATCCAAGATGGCGTCCCTCAAATTCCGTTTGGCTGATAGGATTCTATCAGCCAATCGGAATTAAGGTAGGAAATATCTGATTGGCTGATTGAATCAGCCAATCAGATTCAAGCTCAATCGGATTGGCTTATCCAATCAGCCAATCAGATTGAGCTTGCATTCTATTGGCTGTTCCGATCAGCCAATAGAATGCGAGCTCAATCTGATTGGCTGATTGGATCAGCCAATCCGAATGAACTTGAATCTGATTGGCTGATTCAATCAGCCAATCAGATTTTTCCTACCTTAATTCCGATGACGTCATTTACAGGAACCTTCATTCGGCGAGTCCATTGGATGAAGACTTCAGCCCGGTTGGGTGAAGATGACTCAAGGTAGGGAGATTTTCAGGGGGGTAGTGTTAGGTTTATTTAAGGAGGGTTTGGGTTAGAGTAAGGGTATGTGGGTGGTGGGTTGTAATGTTGGGGGGTGGTATTGTGTTTTTTTTACAGGCAAAAGAGCTGATTTCTTTGGGGCATGCCCCTTAAGGGCTGGTAAGGTAATAGAGCTGTTAACTTTTTTAATTTAGATTAGGGTAGGGATTTTTTGTTTTATTTTGGGGGGTTTTGCTATTTTATTAGGGGGCTTAATAGCTATTGTACCTAGTTAAAATAAATACAAAGTTGCCTGTAAAATAAATATAAATCCTAAAATAGCTACAATGTAATTATTAGTTATATTGTAGCTATTTTAGGGTTTATTTTACAGGTAAGTATTTAGTTTTAAATAGGAATACTTTATTTAATAAGAGTTAATTTATTTCGTTAGATTAAAATTATATTTAATTTAGGGGGGTGTTAGGGTTAGACTTAGTTTTAGGGGTTAATACATTTATTATATAAGCGGCGAGGTCCGGTCGGCAGATTAGGGGTTAATACTTGAAGTTAGGTGGCGGCGATGTTAGGGAGGGCAGATTAGGAGTTAATACTATTTATTATAGGGTTTGTGAGGCAGGAGTGCGGCGGTTTAGGGGTTAATACATTTATTAGAGTAGTGGCGAGGGTTAATAAGTGTAGGTAGGTAGCGGCGACGTTAGGGGGGCAGATTAGGGGTTAATAAATATTATGTAGGTGTCAGCGATGTTAGGGGCAGCATATTAGGGGTTCATAGGGATAATGTAGGTGGCGGCAATGTGCGGTCGGCAGATTAGGGGTTAAAAACATTTATTATAGTGGCGGCGATGTGGGGGGGGCCTCGGTTTAGGGGTATATAGATAGTTTATGGGTGTTAGTGTACTTTATAGCACAGTAGTTAAGAGCTTTATAAACCGGCATTAGCCCAGAAAGCTCTTAACTACTGACTTTTTTCTGCAGCTGGAGTCTTGTCGGTAGAGGGTCTAATGCTCACTTCAGCCAAGACTCTAAATACCGGCGTTAGGAAGATCCCATTGAAAAGATAGGATAGGCAATTGGCGTAAGGGGATCTGCGGTATGGAAAAGTCGCAGCTGGAAAGTGAGCGTTAGACCCTTTCCTGGCTGACTCTAAATACCAGCGGGCGGTAAAAAGCAGCATTAGGACGCTGCTTTTGACGGCTACCGCAGAACTCTAAATCTAGGCGAATGTGTTGTGTGTTTCTTCCAAACAACTCAACTTTGGTTTAATTTGTCCACATAATATTTTGCCAGTACTGCTGTGGAACATCTAGGTGCTCTTGTGCAAACTGTAAACGTGCAGCAATGTTTTATTTGGACAGTAGTGGCTTCCTCTGTGATATCCTCCCATGAAATCCATTCTTGTTTAGTGTTTTACCTATTGTAGATTCGCTAACAGGGATGTTAGCATTTGCCAGTGACTTTTGTAAGTCTTTAGTCTTTAGGATTCTTCTTCACCTCACTGAGCAGTCTGCGCTGTGCTCTTGCAGTCATCTTTACAGGACGGCCACTTCTAGGGAGAGTAGCAGCAGTGCTGAACTTTCTCCATTTATAGACAATTTGTCTTACCGTGGACTGATGAACAGCAAGGCTTTTGGAGATACTTTTATAACCCTTTCCAGCTTTATGCAAGTCAACAATTCTTAATCGTAGGTGTTCTGAGAGCTCTTTTGTGTGAGGCATCATTAACATCAGGCAATGCTTCTTATGAAAAGCAAACCCAGAACTGGTGTGTGTTTTTTATAGGGCAGGGCAGCTGTAACCAACACCTCCAATCTCATCTCATTGATTGGACTCCAGTTGGCTGACATCTCACTCCAATTAACTCTTGGGGATGTCATTAGTCTAGGGGTTCACATACTTTTTCCACCTGCACTGTGAATGTTTACATGGTGTGTTCAATAAAAACATGGCAACATTTCATTCTTTGTGTGTTGCAACTGTATAAGATTAAAGCTCACTTGTTCTTGCTCCCGGTAGCTGTTCTAATTTTTGTCAAACAGAAAATGTAAAGATCTTTGAGCACCTTTGCACACTTGTGATCTATTATGTCCCTATTTTCCCAGTACAATCACAATTGGCCTGGTCTTATGGTAAACTTTTCCCAGGATTATGTCCTACATTATAAAAAATATCTGAGCTTTGCATGTATGTCTGTGGCAATAAAACAAAAGGTTTAACAGATTCTTGTTTATAAATATCTCTAATATATATATATATAAACCTACACACACACACTTCCATATTGTGGCATCTGATTGTGTGAGTCTCCTGCACTTCACATTAGGATCAGCACCATAAGAAACTAACGGCTAGATTACGAGTTTTGCGGTAAGAGCTGCTCGGTGCTAACTTGCAAGTTATTGTCACCACTCACCTCTCTATAGCGCTGCTATTACAGGTTCACAAAAACCGACATCCATCCTCAACGAAGCGGCAGAAGTCTTCATCCAAGCGGCAAGAAGTTCTCAGCGAAGACGGAAGAAGTCTTTATCCAAGCAGGCCGAAGTCTTCATCCAAGCCGGCAGAAGTCTTCATCCAGACGGCATCTTCTATCTTAATCCATCTGGTCGGAGCGGCTCCGTCTTCAAGACATCTGGCGCAGAGCATTCTCTTCTTACGACGGCGACTGAAGAATGAAGGTTCCTTTAAGGGACGTCATCCAAGATGGCGTCCCTTTAATTCCGATTGACTGATAGAATTCTATCAGCCAATCAGAATTAAAGGTGAAAAAATCCTATTGGCTGATGCCTGCAAAGGACTTCAATGCACATATATATATATATAAATAGCAAAGGAAAAGACAAACACTAGTGGACTCAGCTCCAGCCCGATCAGAACACTTCTTTAATGCACGTGTGCAACGGCCCAATATAATTCAGCAAAACTGGCAAACAAATAGAACACTCTCTTATGGAAAGTCATCAACGTGATTAAAACACAGACCGGACAAGTTGAACTGTGTGTTCTGTATAGCACTATGGCCACAGACTCCCCAGTACTCGACACTTACAGACTTGTAAGGAAACAACTCTGCTCAGCTTACCACCCGGACGACCAGTTCCTCACCGATCCTCTAGGCAAAACCAACGAGCTCAGTTCCCGTGTCCTCATGCCTCTGGGGTCCGCAAAGCCTTTGGTGACGTGCTTCCTCAATCCAGTGACGCTCTGAGCAGTGTGTTGTGTGAACTGCTCCTCACTGAACCTCCATTGAACCCCGTTTGTAAGGTCTGAGCTGCGATAGGCCAATTACTATATATATATATGTCCATAAATGTATACATATGTATTGATGTGTTTATATGTATGCCTTTTTTTCCCCCTAACACCTGATACCTCATATCTTTGAGCCCTTATAAATTTTGTGTGCAATATTTTTGTGAATACATTTTATTAGATAGTGTAACTGTACTTTGTAATGTATTTTTCATGTGTTTTGTGCAACTTTTTTATTTTGCGAAACTGTTAACCAGAACTCTGAAGTTGTGGTAATCATTGTAGCGTAAATCACGTTTGAGCTCAAGCGATCGCATTTGCTTCCAACTCGTAATACAAGCGGTAAGCCCGACAAGCACATACACCAGCGATAAAACCTTACCGCTTGCACACAAACGTTTGCATACGTTTCTTAGTGTCCTTCAAAGAATGTAAAAACAAAGCTGTTTCATATTAAAATACATTTTATTTGGGTCTCTTTTTCACTCTCTTATTGTTTTCTAATTGTAAGTGGGTAAAGCACTAGCACCCCAAAAATATAAATAAATAAAAAATGAAAAATAATAAAAATAGTAGAATTGAAAATGTCGCAAGGGTTCTCTGCTCCAAATAAAGCACCCCTCCCCCAACTCTCCCTACACTCTCCCTGTCGGCTATAGGACACCATACATACACATACACAATACAGCCTGTTTATAAGAGACAAATCTGCTTCCTTCCAACAATTCTCCGAGAGTTTGAATCCCAGGAAATGTTGCTTTCTTTTTATGAACAATGAAAGAGTTTATTACGGGGCCAAAAATAAATGTTTTTTGGAAAGTCAGATTGAAGACTATTGAGTGTTGCATATTGCTAAACAGTCAGATTATTATGAATAGTGACCTAATTGAAAATAAATATTGTTTTCTTTGTGTTTTTGCTACAGTAACATTCTATAGATATATACAGTATAGAGTCTACACAATCTGAGATATATAATTAAATTCTCTAATGAAGTGTCAAAAAATTAAATGCAGTCATCCAAGATGTGGTTAAAAAAGATGAATCAAAATAATAGTTGTCATGACAAGTGCATAGATGGTATTGCTTTGCTTAAAAAATTTGCATGAAATACAGGTCACAGCTGTGCAGATATGCCGAAGAAACAAGGCAGAGCACAGAGGCCAGCAGAGGGAAAATTAAAACAGACTGAGAGCAATGCCCATATAAAGTCGTCCATGATGATTCCCTCTGTGTGAGTGTAAGAATTGTCTATGCTATGGAGAGAGGCAGTAACACACACATGCCACACACTCTCTCTCTCTCTCTCTCTCTCTCTCTCTCTCTCTCTCTCCCTCCTCCTCTCTCTCTCCCTCTTCCTCTCTCTCTCTCTCTC